>NW_024716459.1:0-15034 GCF_018991925.1 Homarus americanus | reverse complement strand
ATTTAACGTTAGTTAACGCTATTTAACGTTAGTTTAACGCCATTTAACGATAGTTTAACGCCATTTAACGTTAGTTTAACGCCATTTAACGTTAGTTTAACGCCATTTAACGTTAGTTTAACGGCATTTAACGTTAGTTTAACGCCATTTAACGTTATTTAACCTTAATTAATCGCCATTTAACGTTAGTTTAACGCCATTTAACGTTAGTTTAACGCCATTTAATGTTAGTTTACCGCCATTTAACGATATTAACGCCATTTAACGTTAGTTTAACGCCATTTAACGTTAGTTTAACGCCATTTAACGTTAGTTTAACGTCATTTAACGTTAGTTTAACGCCATTTAACGTTAGTTTAACGCCATTTAACGTTAGTTTAACGTTATTTAACCTTAATTAAACGCCATTTAACGTTAGTTTAGCGCCATTTAACATTAGTTTAACGCCATTTAACGTTAGTTTAACGCCATTTAACATTAGTTTAACTTCATTTAACCTTAATTAAACGCCATTTAACGTTAGTTTAACGCCATTTAACATTAGTTTAACGATATTTAACCTTAATTAAACGCCATATAACGTTAGTTTAACGGCATTTAACGTTAGTTTAACGCCATTTAACGTTAGTTTAACGCCATTTAACGATAGTTTAACGCCATTTAACGTTAGTTTAACGCCATTTAACGTTAGTTTAACGCCATTTAACGTTAGTTTAACGCCATTTAACGTTAGTTTAACGGCATTTAACGTTAGTTTAACGGAATTTAACGTTAGTTTAACGCCATTTAACGTTATTTAACCTTAATTAAACGCCATTTAACGTTAGTTTAACGCCATTTAACGTTAGTTTAACGCCATTTAATGTTAGTTTACCGCCATTTAACGTTAGTTTAACGCCATTTAACGTTAGTTTAATGCCATTTAACGTTAGTTTAACGCCATTTAACGATAGTTTAACGTCATTTAACGTTAGTTTAACGTCATTTAACGTTAGTTTAACTCCATATACCGTTAGTTTAACGCCATTTAACGTTAGTTTAACGTTATTTAACCTTAATTAAACGCCATTTAACGTTAGTTTAACGCCATTTAACATTAGTTTAACGCCATTTAACGTTAGTTTAACGCCATTTAATATTAGTTTAACGTCATTTAACCTTAATTTAACGCCATTTAGCGTTAGTTTAACGCCATTTAACATTAGTTTAATCAACGATATTTAACCCACTAAAACGCCATTTAACGTTAGTTTAATTCATTAAAGGTTAATTTCTTAACGCCATTTAACGTTAGTTTAACGCCATTAACGTTAGTTTAACGCCATTTTACGTTACTTAACGCCATTTAACGTTAGTTAACGTCATTTAACCTTAATTAAAACGCCATTTATCCTTGTTTAACGCCATTTAACGTAAGTTTAACGTCATTTATCGTTAGTTTAGCTTCATTTAACGCTATTTAACGTTAGTTTAACTTCATTTAACGTTAGTTTAACTTAATTTAACGTTAATTAAACGCCATTTATCGTTAGTTTAACGCCATTTAACGTTAGTTTAATTTCATTTAACGTAAATTTAACGATATTTAACGTTAGTTTAACTTCATTTAACGTTAGTTTAACTTAATTTAACGTTAATTAAACGCCATTTATCGTTAGTTTAACGCCATTTAACGTTAGTTTAACGCCAATTAACGTTAGTTTAACGTCATTTAACCTTAATTAAACGCCATTTAACGTTAGTTTAACGCCATTTAACGTTAGTTTAACGCCATTTATCGTTAGTTTAACTTCATTTAACATTAATTTAACGCCATTTAACGTTAGTTTAATGCCATTTAACGTTAGTTTAACGCCATTTAACGTTAGTTTAACGCCATTTAACGTTAGTTTAACGCCATTTAACGTTAGTTTAACGCCATTTAACGTTAGTTTAATGCCATTTAACGATAGTTTAACGCCATTTAACGCTAGTTTAACGCCATTTAACGTTAGTTTAACGCCATTTAACGTTAGTTTAACGCCATTTAACGTTAGTTTAACGCCATTTAACGTTAGTTTAACGCCATTTAACGTTAGTTTAACGCCATTTAACGTTAGTTTTACGTCATTTAACGTTAGTTTAACGCCATTTAACGCTAGTTTAACGCCATTTAACGTTAGTTTAATGCCATTTAACGATAGTTTAACGCCATTTAACGTTAGTTTAACGCCATTTAACGTTAGTTGAACGCCATTTAACGTTAGTTTAACGTCATTTAACGTTAGTTTAACGCCATTTACCGTTAGTTTAACGTTATTTAACCTTAATTATACGCCATTTAACGTTAGTTTAACGCCATTTAATCTTAATTAAACGCCATTTAACGTTAGTTTAACGCCATTTAACATTAGTTTAACGATATTTAACCTTAATTAAACGCCATTTAACGTTAGTTTAACGGCATTTAACGTTAGTTTAACGCCATTTAACGTTTGTTTAGCGCCATTTAACGTTAGTTTAACGGTATTTAGCCTTAATTAAACGCCATTTAACGTTAGTTTAACTCCATTAAACATTAATTTAACGCCAATTAACGTTAGTTTAACGCCATTTAACATTAGTTTAACGTCATTTAACCTTAATTAAACGCCATTTAACGTTAGTTTAACGCCATTTAACATTAGTTTAACGATATTTAACATTAATTAAGCGGCATTTAACGTTAGTTTAACGGCATTTAACGTTAGTTTAACGCCATTTAACGTTAATTTAACGCCATTTAACGTTAGTTTAACGCCATTTAACGTTAGTTTAACGCCATTTTACGTTACTTTAACGCCACTTAACGTTAGTTTAACGTCATTTAACCTTAATTAAACGTCATTTAACGTTAGTTTAACGCCATTTAACGTTAGTTTAACGCCATTTAACGTTAGTTTAACGTTATTTAGCCTTAATTAAACGCCATTTAACGTTAGTTTAACGCCATTAAACATTAATTTAACGCCAATTAACGTTAGTTTAACGCCATTTAACATTAGTTTGTCATTTAACCTTAATTAAACGCCATTTAACGTTAGTTTAATGCCATTTAACGATAGTTTAACGCCATTTAACGTTAGTTTAACGCCATTTAACGTTAGTCTAACGCCATTTAACGTTAGTTTAACGTCATTTAACGTTAGTTTAACGCCATTTACCGTTAGTTTAACGCCATTTCACGTTAGTTTAACGTTATTTAACCTTAATTAAACGCCATTTAACGTTAGTTTAACGCCATTTAACATTAGTTTAACGCCATTTAACGTTAGTTTAACGCCATTTAACATTAGTTTAACGTCATTTAACCTTAATTAAACGCCATTTAACGTTAGTTTAACGCCATTTAACATTAGTTTAACGATATTTAACCTTCATTAAACGCCATTTAACGTTAGTTTAACGGCATTTAACGTTAGTTTAACGCCATTTAACGTTAGTTTAACGTTATTTAACCTTAATTAAACGCCATTTAACGTTAGTTTAACGCCATTTAACGTTAGTTTAACGCCATTTAACATTACTTTAACATCATTTAACCTTAATTAAACGCCATTTAGCATTAGTTTAACGCCATCTAACCTTAATTAAACGCCATTTTACGTTAGTTTAACGCCATTTAACGTTAGTTTAACGCCATTTAACGTTAGTTTAACGTCATTTAACGTTAGTTTAATGCAATTTAACGTTAGTTTAACGCCATCTAACCTTAATTTAACGCCATTTACCGTTAGTTTAATACCATTTCACGTTAGTTTAACGTTATTTAACCTTAATTAAACTCCATTTAACGTTAGTTTAACGCCATTTTACGTTAGTTTAACGCTAATTAACGTTAGTTAAACGTCATTTAACGTTAATTTAACGCTATTTAACGTTAGTTTAACGCCATTTAACGTTAGTTTAACTTCATTTAACGTTAATTTAACGCTATTTAACGTTAGTTTAACTTCATTTAACGTTAGTTTAACTTAATTTAACGTTAATTTAACGCTATTTAACGTTAGTTTAACTTCATTTAACGTTAATTTAACGCTATTTAACGTTAGTTTAACTTCATTTAACGTTAGTTTAACTTAATTTAACGTTAATTAAACGCCATTTATCGTTAGTTTAACGCCATTTAACGTTAGTTTAACGCCATTTAACGTTAGTTTAACGCCATTTAACGTTAGTTTAACGCCATTTATCGTTAGTTTAACTTCATTTAACGTTAATTTAACGCCATATAACGTTAGTTTAACGCCATTTAACGTTAGTTTAACGCCATTTAACGTTAGTTTAACACCATTTAACGTTAGTTTAACGCCATTTAACGTTAGTTTAACGCCATTTAATGTTAGTATAACGGCATTTAACGTTAGTTTAACGGCATTTAACGTTAGTTTAACGCCATTTAACGTTAGTTTAACGCCATTTAACGTTAGTTTAACGCCATTTAACGTTAGTTTAACGCCATTTTACGTTACTTTAACGCCATTTAACGTTAGTTTAATGTTATTTAACCTTAATTAAACGTCATTTAACGTTAGTTTAACGCCATTTAACGTTAGTTTAACGCCATTTAACGTTAGTTTAACGTCATTTAACGTTAGTTTAACGCCATTTACCGTTAGTTTAACGCCATTTAACGTTACTTTAACGCATAACTCACTAAACGCCATTTAAACGTTAGTTTAACGCCATTTAACATTAGTTTAACGTTAATAACGTTAGTTTAACGCCATTTAACATTAGTTTAACGTCATTTAACCCACTAAAACGCCATTTAACGTTAGCTTAATAACGCTATCATATCATTAGCTAATGATATTTAACCTAATTAAACTCCATTTAACGTTAGTTTAACGGCATTTAACGTTAGTTTAACGCCATTTAACGTTAGTTTAACGTTATTTAACCTTAATTGAACGCCATTTAACGTTAGTTTAACGCCATTTAACGTTAGTTTAACGCCATTTAACATTACTTTAACATCATTTAACCTTAATTAAACGCCATTTAGCGTTAGTTTAACGCCATCTAACCTTAATTAAACGCCATTTTACGTTAGTTTAACGCCATTTAACGTTAGTTTAACGCCATTTAACGTTAGTTTAACGTCATTTAACGTTAGTTTAATGCAATTTAACGTTAGTTTAACGCCATCTAACCTTAATTTAACGCCATTTACCGTTAGTTTAATGCCATTTCACGTTAGTTTAACGTTATTTAACCTTAATTAAACTCCATTTAACGTTAGTTTAACGCTATTTTACGTTAGTTTAACGCCATTTATCGTTAGTTTAACGCCATTTTACGTTAGTTTAACGCTAATTAACGTTAGTTAAACGTCATTTAACGTTAATTTAACGCTATTTAACGTTAGTTTAACGCCATTTAACGTTAGTTTAACTTCATTTAAAGTTAATTTAACGCTATTTAACGTTAGTTTAACTTCATTTAACGTTAGTTTAACTTCATTTAACGTTAATTTAACGCTATTTAACGTTAGTTTAACTTCATTTAACGTTAGTTTAACTTAATTTAACGTTAATTAAACGCCATTTACTAGTTTAACGCCATTTAACGTTAGTTTAATTTTCATGTTTAACGTTAATTTAACGCTATTTAACGTTAGTTTAACTTCATTTAACGTTAGTTTAACTTTGCGACTTAACGTTAATTAAAACGCCATTATCGTTGGGGTTTATCGCCATTTAACGCTAGTTTAACGCCATTTAACGTTAGTTTAACGTCATTTAACCTTAATTAAAACGCCATTTAACTTTAGTTTAACGCCATTTAACGTTAGTTTAACGCCATTTATCGTTAGTTTAACTTCATTTAACGTTAATTTAACGCCATTTAACGTGAGTTTAACGCCATTTAACGTTAGTTTAACGCCATTTAACGTTAGTTTAACGCCATTTAACGTTAGTTTAACGCCATTTAACGTTAGTTTAACGCCATTTAACGTTAGTTTAACGCCATTTAACGTTAGTTTAACGTTATTTAACCTTAATTAAACGCCATTTAACGTTAGTTTAACGCCATTTAACGTTAGTTTAACGCCATTTAACGTTAGTTAAACGTCATTTAATGTTAGTTTAACGCCAATTAACGTTAGTTTAACTTCATTTAACGTTAATTTAACGCTATTTAACGTTAGTTTAACTTCATTTAACGTTAGTTTAACTTCATTTAACGTTAATTTAACGCTATTTAACGTTAGTTTAACTTCATTTAACGTTAGTTTAACTTAATTTAACGTTAATTAAACGCCATTTATCGCTAGTTTAACGCCATTTAACGTTAGTTTAACTTCATTTAACGTTAATTTAACGCTATTTAACGTTAGTTTAACTTCATTTAACGTTAGTTTAATTTAATTTAACGTTAATTAAACGCTATTTATCGTTAGTTTAACGCCATTTAACGTTAGCTTAATCGCCATTTAACGTTAGTTTAACGTCATTTAACCTTTAATTAAACGCCATTTAACTTAGTTTAACGCCATTTGCACCGGTTAGTTTAACGCTACTTATCGTTAGTTTAATCTTCATTTAACGTTAATTTAATTCATTTTAACGTTAGCTTCTTAACGCCATTTTACGTTAGTTTAACGCTAATTAACGTTAGTTAAACGTCATTTAACGTTAATTTAACGCTATTTAACGTTAGTTTAACGCCATTTAACGTTAGTTTAACTTCATTTAAAGTTAATTTAACGCTATTTAACGTTAGTTTAACTTCATTTAACGTTAGTTTAACTTCATTTAACGTTAATTTAACGCTATTTAACGTTAGTTTAACTTCATTTAACGTTAGTTTAACTTAATTTAACGTTAATTAAACGCCATTTATCGCTAGTTTAACGCCATTTAGCGTTAGTTTAACTTCATTTAACGTTAATTTAACGCTATTTAACGTTAGTTTAACTTCATTTAACGTTAGTTTAACTTAATTTAACGTTAATTAAACGCCATTTATCGTTAGTTTAACGCCATTTAACGTTAGTTTAACGCCATTTAACGTTAGTTTAACGTCATTTAACTTTAATTAAACGCCATTTAACTTAGTTTAACGCCATTTAACGTTAGTTTAACGCCATTTATCGTTAGTTTAACTTCATTTAACGCTAATTTACCATTTAACGTTATTGGGTTTAACGCCATTTAACGTTAAGGTTTAACGCCATTTAACGTTAGTTTAACGCCATTTAACGTTAGTTTAACGCCATTTAACGTTAGTTTAACGGCATTTAACGTTAGTTAACGGCATTTAACGTTAGTTTAACGCCATTTAACGTTAGTTTAACGTTATTTAACCTTAATTAAACGCCATTTAACGTTAGTTTAACGCCATTTAACGTTAGTTTAACGCCATTTAACGTTAGTTTACCGCCATTTAACGTTAGTTTAACGCCATTTAACGTTAGTTTAATGCCATTTAACGATAGTTTAACGCCATTTAACGCTAGTTTAACGCCATTTAACGTTGCTTTAACGCTATTTAACGTTAGTTTAACGCCATTTAACGTTAGTTTAACGCCATTTAACGCTAGTTTAACGCCATTTAATGTTAGTTTAACGTTATTTAACCTTAATTAAACGCCATTTAACGTTAGTTTAACGCCATTTAACATTAGTTTAACGCCATTTAACGTTAGTTTAACGCCATTTAACATTAGTTTAACGTCATTTAACCTTAATTAAACGCCATTTAACGTTAGTTTAACGTCATTTAACATTAGTTTAACGATATTTAACCTTAATTAAACGCCATTTAACGTTAGTTTAACGGCATTTAACGTTAGTTTAACGCCATTTAACGTTAGTTTAACGCCACTTAACGTTAGTTTAACGCCATTTAACGTTAGTTTAACGTTATTTAGCCTTAATTAAACGCCATTTAACGTTAGTTTAACGCCATTAAACATTAATTTAACGCCAATTAACGTTAGTTTAACGCCATTTAACATTAGTTTAACGTCATTTAACCTTAATTAAACGCCATTTAACGTTAGTTTATCGATATTTAACCTTAATTAAACGCCATTTCACGTTAGTTTAACGGCATTTAACGTTAGTTTAACGCCATTTAACGTTAGTTTAACGCCATTTAACGTTAGTTTAACGCCATTTTACGTTACTTTAACGCCATTTAACGTTAGTTTAACTTCATTTAACCTTAATTAAACGTCATTTAACGTTAGTTTAACGCCATTTAACGTTAGTTTAACGCCATTTAACGTTAGTTTAACGCCATTTAACGTTAGTTTAACGCCATTTAACGTCAGTTTAACGTCATTTAACGTTAGCTTAACGTCATTTAACGTTAGTTAAACGTCATTTAACGGTATTTAACGTTAGTTTAACGCCATTTAACGTTAGTTTAGCGTCATTTAACGTTAATTTAACGCCATTTAACGTTAGTTTAACGCCATTTAACGTTAGTTTAACGTCATTTAACGTTATTTAACCTTAATTAAACGCCATTTAATGTTAGTTTAACGCCATTTAACGTTAGTTTAACGCCATTTAACCGTTAGTTTAACGCCATTTAACGTTAGTTTAACGCTATTTAGCGTTAGTTTAACGCTATTTAGCGTTAGTTTAACGCCATTTAACGTTAGTTTAACGCTATTTAGCGTTAGTTAAACGCCATTTAACGTTAGTTTAACGCCATTTAACGTTAGTTTAACGCTATTTAGCGTTAGTTTAACGCCATTTAACGTCAATTTAACGCTATTTAACGTTAGTTTAACGCCATTTAACGTTAGTTTAACGCCATTTAACGTTAGTTTAACTTTATTTAACCTTAATTAAACGCCATTTAACGTTAGTTTAACGCCATTTAACGATAGTTTAACGCCATTTAACGTTAGTTTAACGCTATTTAACGATAGTTTAACGCCATTTAACGTTAGTTTAACGGCATTTAACGTTAGTTTAACGCCATTTAACGTTAGTTTAACGTTATTTAACCTAATTTAACGCCATTTAACGTTAGTTTAACGCCATTTAACGTTAGTTTAACGCCATTTAACATTAGTTTAACGTCATTTAACCTTAATTAAACGCCATTTAACGTTAGTTTAACGCCATTTAACATTAGTTTAACGATATTTAACCTTAATTAAACGCCATTTAATGTTAGTTTAACGCCATTTAAAGGTTAGTTTAACGCCATTTAACGTTAGTTTATCGCCATTTAACGTTAGTTTATCGCCATTTAACGTTACTTTAACGCCATTTAACGTTAGTTTAACGTCATTTAACCTTAATTAAACGCCATTTAACTTTAGTTTAACGCCATTTAACGTAAGTTTAACGCCATTTATCGTTAGTTTAGCTTCATTTAACGTTAATTTAACGCTATTTAACGTTAGTTTAACTTCATTTAACGTTAGTTTAACTTAATTTAACGTTAATTAAACGCCATTTATCGTTAGTTTAACGCCATTTAACGTTAGTTTAACGCCATTTAACGTTAGTTTAACCCCATTTAACGTTAGTTAACGCCATTTAACGTTAGTTTAACGCCATTTAACGTTAGTTTAACGCCATTTAACGTTAGTTTAATGCCATTTAACCTTAGTTTACCGGCATTTAACGTTAGTTTAACGCCATTTAACGTTAGTTAACGCCATTTAATGTTAGTTTAACGCCATTTAACGTTAGTTTAACGCCATTTAACGTTAGTTTAATGCCATTTAACCTTAGTTTAACGGCATTTAACGTTAGTTTAACGCCATTTACAGTTAGTTTAACGCCATTTATTGTTAGTTTAACGTTATTTAACCTTAATTAAACGCCATTCAACGTTAGTTTAACGCCATTTAACATTATTTAACGCCATTTAACGTTAGTTTAACGCTATTTATTAGTTTAACGTCATTTAACCTTAATTAAACGCTATTTAACGCAGGTTAACGCCATTTAACATTAGTTTAACGATATTTAACCTTAATTAAACGCCATTTAACGTTAGTTTAACGGCATTTAACGTTAGTTTAACGGCATTTAACGTTAGTTTAACGCCATTTAACGTTAGTTTAACGCCATTTAACGATAGTTTAACGCCATTTAACGTTAGTTTAACGCCATTTAACGTTAGTTTAACGCCATTTAACGTTAGTTTAACGCCATTTAAAGTTAGTTTAACGGCATTTAACGTTAGTTTAATGGCATTTAACGTTAGTTTAACGCCATTTAACGTTATTTAACCTTAATTAAACGCCATTTAACGTTAGTTTAACGCCATTTAACGTTAGTTTAACGCCATTTAATGTTAGTTTACCGCCATTTAACGTTAGTTTAACGCCATTTAACGTAAGTTTAATGCCATTTAACGATAGTTTAACGCCATTTAACGATAGTTTAACGCCATTTAACGTTAGTTTAACGCCATTTAACGTTAGTTTAACGTCATTTAACGTTAGTTTAACTCCATACCAAGTTAGTTTAACGCTATTTAACGTTAGTTTAACGTTATTAACCTAATTAAACGCCATTTAACGTTAGTTAATTATTTAACATTAGTTTAACGCCATTTAACGTTAGTTTAACGCCATTTAATATTAGGTTAACGTCATTTAACCTTAATTAAACGCCATTTAGCGTTAGTTTAACGCCATTTAACATTAGTTTAACGATATTTAACCTTAATTAAACGCCATTTAACGTTAGTTTAACGCCATTTAAAGGTTAGTTTAACGCCATTTAACGTTAGTTTAACGCCATTTAACGTTAGTTTAACGCCATTTTACGTTACTTTAACGCCATTTAACGTTAGTTTAACGTCATTTAACCTTTAATTAAACGCCATTTAACTTTAGTTTAACGCCATTTAACGTAAGTTTACTACGCATTAAGGTTTTATTTCATTTAACGTTATTCAACGCTATTTAACGTTATTAGTTTAACTTCATTTAACGTTATTTAACGCCATTTAACGTAAGTTTAACGCCACGATTAGTTTAGCTTCATTTAACGCACTTAACGCTATTTAACGTTAGTTTAACTTCATTTAACGTTATTAGTTTAACTTAATTTAACGTTAATTAAACGCCATTATCGTTAGGTTTAACGCCATTTAACGTTAGTTTAATTTATTTAACGTAAATTTAACGCTATTTAACGTTAGTTTAATTTCATTTAACGTTAGTTTAACTTAATTTAACGTTAATTAAACGCCATTTATCGTTAGTTTAACGCCATTTAACGTTAGTTTAACGCCAATTAACGTTAGTTTAACGTCATTTAACCTTAATTAAACGCCATTTAAGTTTAGTTTAACGCCATTTAACGTTAGTTTAACGCCATTTATCGTTAGTTTAACTTCATTTAACATTAATTTAACGCCATTTAACGTTAGTTTAACGCCATTTAACGTTAGTTTAACGCTATTTAACGTTAGTTTAACGCCATTTAACGTTAGTTTAACGCCATTTAACGTTAATTTAACGCCATTTAACGTTAGTTTAACGCCATATAACATTAGTTTAACGCCATTTAACGTTAGTTTAATGCCATTTAACGTTAGTTTAACGCCATTTCACGTTAGTTTAACGTCATTTAACGTTAGTTTAACTTCATTTAACGTTAATTTAACGCCATTTAACGTTAGTTTAACGCCATTTAACGTTAGTTTAACGTCATTTAACCTTAATTAAACGCCATTTAACGTTAGTTTAACGCCATTTAACGTTATTTTAACGCCATTTAACGTTAGTTTAACGTAATTTAACGTTAATTAAACGCCATTTATCGTTAGTTTAACGCCATTTAACGTTAGTTTAACGCCATTTAGCGTTAGTTTAACGTCATTTAACCTTAATTAAACGCCATTTAACTTTAGTTTAACGCCATTTAACGTTAGTTTAACGCCATTTATCGTTAGTTTAACTTCATTTAACGTTAATTTAACGCTATTTAACGTTAATTAAATGCCATATAATGTTAGTTTAACGCCATTTAACGTTAGTTTAACGCCATTTAACGTTAGTTTAACGCCATTTAACGTTATTTTAACGCCATTTAACGTTAGTTTAACGGAATTTAACGTTAGTTTAACGCCATTTAACCATTGTTTAACGCCATTTAACGTTAGTTTAACGCCATTAAACGTTAGTTTACCGCCATTTAACGTTAGTTTAACGCCATTTAACGTTAGTTTAATGCCATTTACCGATAGTTTAACGCCATTTAACGTTAGTTTAACGACATTTAACGTTAGTTTAACGCCATTTAACGTTAGTTTAACGCCATTTACCGTTAGTTTAACGCCATTTATTGTTAGTTTAACGTTATTTAACCTTAATTAAACGCCATTTAACGTTAGTTTAACGCCATTTAACATTAGTTTAACGCCATTTAACGTTAGTTTAACGCCATTTAACATTAGTTTAACGTCATTTAACTTTAATTAAACGCCATTTAACGTTAGTTTAACGCCATTATTACCGATATAAACTCTAATTAAACGCCATTTAACGTTATTAATAATGTAACGTTATTTAACGGCACTAACGTATTTAACGCTATTTAACGTTAGTTTAACGCCATTTAACGATAGTTTAACGCCATTTAACGTTAGTTTAACGCCAGGTCAACGTTAGTTTAACGCCATTTAACGTTAGTTTAACGCCATTTAACGTTAGTTTAACGGCATTTAACGTTAGTTTAACGGCATTTAACGTTAGTTTAACGCCATTTAACGTTATTTAACCTTAATTAAACGCCATTTAACGCGTTACTTTTAACGCCATTTAACGTTAGTTTAACGCCATTTATCGCCATTTAACGTTAGTTTAACGCCATTTAACGTTAGTTTAATGCCATTTAACGATAGTTTAACGCCATTTAACGATAGTTTAACGCCATTTAACGTTAGTTTAACGCCATTTAACGTTAGTTTAACGTCATTTAACGTTAGTTTAACTCCATATACCGTTAGTTTAACGCCATTTAACGTTAGTTTAACGTTATTTAACCTTAATTAAACGCCATTTAACGTTAGTTTAACGCCATTTAACATTAGTTTAACGCCATTTAACGTTAGTTTAACGCCATTTAATATTAGTTTAACGTCATTTAACCTTAATTAAACGCCATTTAGCGTTAGTTTAACGCCATTTAACATTAGTTTAACGATATTTAACCTTAATTAAACGCCATTTAACGTTAGTTTAACGCCATTTAAAGGTTAATTTAACGCCATTTAACGTTAGTTTAACGCCATTTAACGTTAGTTTAACGCCATTTTACGTTACTTTACCGCCATTTAACGTTAGTTTAACGTCATTTAACCTTAATTAAACGCCATTTAACTTTAGTTTAACGCCATTTAACGTAAGTTTAACGCCATTTATCGTTAGTTTAGCTTCATTTAACGTTAATTTAACGCTATTTAACGTTAGTTTAACTTCATTTAACGTTAGTTTAACTTAATTTAACGTTAATTAGACGCCATTTATCGTTAGTTTAACGCCATTTAACGTTAGTTTAATTTCATTTAACGTAAATTTAACGCTATTTAACGTTAGTTTAACTTCATTTAACGTTAGTTTAATTTAATATAACGTTAATTAAACGCCATTTATCGTTAGTTTAACGCCATTTATCGTTAGTTTAACTTCATTTAACATTAATTTAACGCCATTTAACGTTAGTTTAACGCCATTTAACGTTAGTTTAACGCCCTTTAACGTTAGTTTAACGCCATTTAACGTTAGTTTAACGCCATTTAACGTTAGTTTAACGCCATTTAACGTTAGTTTAACGCCATTTAACGTTAGTTTAACGGCATTTAACGTTAGTTTAACGTTATTTAACGTTAATTAAACGCCATTTAACGTTAGTTTAACGCCATTTACCGTTAGTTTAACGCCATTTAACGTTAGTTTACCGCCATTTAACGTTAGTTTATCGCCATTTAACGTTAGTTTAATGCCATTTAACGATAGTTTAACGCCATTTAACGTTAGTTTAACGCCATTTAACGTTAGTTTAACGCCATTTAACGTTAGTTTAACTTAATTTAACGTTAATTAAACGCCATTTATCGTTAGTTTAACGCCATTTAACGTTAGTTTAACGCCATTTAGCGTTAGTTTAACGTCATTTAACCTTAATTAAACGCCATTTAACTTTAGTTTAACGCCATTTAACGTTAGTTTAACGCCATTTATCGTTAGTTTAACTTCATTTAACGTTAATTTAACGCCATTTAACGTTAATTAAATGCCATATAATGTTAGTTTAACGCCATTTAACGTTAGTTTAACGCCATTTAACGTTAGTTTAACGCCATTTAACGTTATTTTAACGCCATTTAACGTTAGTTTAACGCCATTTAACGTTAGTTTAACGCCATTTAACCATTGTTTAACGCCATTTAACGTTAGTTTAACGCCATTAAACGTTAAGTTTAACTATTTAACGCTAGTTTAACGCCATTTAACGTTAGTTTAACGCCATTTACTGATAGTTTAACGCCATTTAACGTTAGCTTAACGCTATTGTTCGTTAGTTTAACGCCATTTAACGCTATTTAACGTCATTTAACGTTAGTTTAAATCGCTTACGTCGTTAGTTTAACGCCATTTAACGTTAGTTTAACGTTATTTAACCTTTTAATTAAACGCTATTTAACCTTAATTAAACGCCATTTAACGTCAGTTTAACGCCATTTAACGTTAGCTTAACGCCATTTAACGTTAGTAAAACATCATTTAACGTTAATTTAACGGTATTTAACATTAGTTTAACGCTATTTAACGTTAGTTTAACGTTATTTTACCTCAATTAAACGCCATTTAACGTTAGTTTAACGTTATTTTACCTTAATTAAACGCCATTTAACGTTAGTTTAACGCCATTTAACGTTAGTTTAACGCCATTTAACGTTAGTTTAACACCATTTAACGTTAGTTTAACACCATTTAACGTTAGTTTAACGTTATTTAGCCTTAATTAAACTCCATTTAACGTTAGTTTAACGCCATTAAACATTAATTTAACGCCAT
>NW_024716458.1:0-32583 GCF_018991925.1 Homarus americanus | reverse complement strand
ATTGTGGATTTACATGTTATATATATATATATATATATATATATATATATATATATATATATATATATATATATATATATATATATATATATATATATATATATATATATATATATATATATATATATATATATAACTTTAATATAAGTTTCGTACTTAGTTGACACTGAGCCCCATTTTGAGTTTCACAGCAGTGTTGCCACCAGTGTGCCCTGGTAGTACATTGACATTTACTCTTTATTAGCATGTTTCCTTTGAATGCTCTCCATTTTTCAACACAAAATTTAGGTTCTACGTACTCAAAAACACAGAAATAAACACTGAAATCACCTGAATTGATGAACACAATAAATTTTAAGCCCAAAAGGAAAATGTGACATCCACTTTTGGTGGCCATCTTGGAATTTTTAATGTAGAATCAGGAAGACTTGATAATTAACCCATGTTGAATCCTCATGCCAATTTTCAACATTCCTTCAAAAATTGACACTTTGCCGCTCCGCTATCAGGTATCTTTGCCTCTGATGTTACTACTACTACTTGTATTACCTTTCACTCATTTATTATAATGAATTGTGAGTAACTAACAACTATTAAAAACTTGAAAATTGCAAAGAATTTCTCTTTGCTATCCGTAAATTTGGCCAACACGGACTTTGGCAATTAATATTTGTAACTATCTTTTGTTTGGTCAAAGTTACTGTGCTTATCATATCTGGAAGAAAGAAATCACAGGCTGCAAACAGTGGAAAACTAGATTGATAAAAAAATCCAAATATATTTTAGACAGAATATTAGTTATATGAAAACTAACTTTCATTTACCTGCCTAGGAAAATTAACCATCAAATGCTACAGTTTATTTGCTTTTGCATTACTCGTGGTAAACGATATCAGGAGAGTGAAGTTGGTGTAAATCAAAGTTATTTTTAGAGTCGTTTATGTTTTATTATTAATACACAAGAATCACGAGACACAAACTGACGAAGAAGAGTTCAGGAACTTAGTACTGGTGTGTCTCATTTCTTTATGTTTACATTTATTTCCCGTAACCTCCACCGCCACCATTATAACCGCCACCTCCGGAGCCGCCACTGCCGTAGCCACCGCCGCTACTTGAATCCCCATAACCACCGCTACCGCCGCCGCTTGAGCCACCATACCCACCACCACCGCCGCTGTAGCCGCCATACCCACCACCGCTGCTGCTGGAACCACCATACCCTCCGCCACCACCGCTGGAGCTGCCATACCCACTGCTTCCACTTTTGGAGCCACCAAAACCGCCTCCACCACCACTATAACCATTACCACCACCACCTCCATGGCCACTACCACCACCACCACCACCACCACCACCACCACCACTATACCCTCCTCCTCCACCGCCGCCACTTCCATACCCATCTGGCTTGGCGAGACTGGTCACAGCCAGGATCCCCGCCACCAAGGTCACTAACAACAGCTTCTGAAATTGTCAGAGATAAAATATTATTAGTAAGTTATTCTCATCAATAAAATAGTATTACAAATAACTTCTTTTACCAAACGAAGAAGGGTATTGTTTATTTATGTACATAAAACATGATATTTGTTTACAATCTTTCATATACAGTTTTCTTCAGTACAGACTTTATTATAATGAACCTGTACACCATTTGTTCATAATATCATTTTTAAATCTGTCCTGAACTATGCATTCACCTGAATTAGCAACTGCTGTAAATTACTTAATAAATTATGTCTTACCATACTGATGTTGGGAGGATCAAGTTCAGTTGTTGACTGGATGAAGAGGTGTATAGCTGACAGCTTTTATACCTCCCTCAGGTGATAGCTGACTGCATGACTGTTTCCTCATCACTCAGTTAAGCTCCAATTATCATGTTCGTTAGATAAACAATACGTTTTTTGATGTACCTACCTACTGCATATCTTTTGGACTTTCAACTTAAATGAAATACTCTGTGGGATTAAATGTTATGGTGTTCTGCTCTTTGACGGTATGGATTCCTGTCGTGTAATATCAAATCCTTACAATATTTTTTAAATGCATTTTTTTTAAATATCGTTATGTTCATTTGATTCAACCAATTGTGCTGCCTGAAAGATTGAAAATGACCACCCCTAGTCTCCATTATTACGCTCCTTTCGCATACTTGCTTTATATAGTTTCCCTTGAATGAAATGAAATGCGTTAATTATGCAATTAAACCTTAAAGGTGGTATGCCTATATTGACACCAGGATTTAGTAATGGTCACGGGTCATGTTTTATTCATTTACTACATATTGTTGATATGATATTACTCTCATAACTTGAGCCTTGGGGTGTGTTTACATGGCATATACCAAATGTTTGCGCAAATGATACCATCAATGTTAGTGTTAATGTTTTCGTTAATGTAAACTTCAATGTAAGCTAATATTGTTGTTAATGTTAGCATAAGAATTAGCATCAATGTTAACATCATTATTAGCGTATTGGTAATCAGTATTAGCGTCAAAGTTTGCATCAATGAATAAGAGTATCAATATCACCTCCTTTGGTCCCTTTCTATTGAGGCGTGCGGTCATCCGGACACCAGAGGAGTGTCTTAATCAAACTCAAAAAACATGATAATGTGACAAAATATTGACCATAGTTGCGTGAGTGTAGGTCTGGTCGTTAACCTTCTAGTAACGTAAGGGGATAATTTCTGTGAATTATTCACTGATCCTTTCAGGAAAGACCTTCATTCGGATCTGTCGCAACCGAGAATGAAGGTTATACAGTACGTCATAGTTTGTAAAGATGGTAAGATGATGAACAATTTTGTATAAAAAGCCTATTTTATATTTATTAAAAGCTTCTATTACTACTACTACTACCACTTTTATTTTTAAAACGTGGCCTCCAGCCTCCCCCAATAGCCACACCTTCGCCGCCATTTTATTACCTTAAAAATAAAATATCCTAATACATAAGTAACTATTCTAGCTGTGTTGAGTTAGTTGAGCCACAAATCTATGCGGCATTCAGTGACTGTTGCATCATAGTCAATATCTGCAACTGTTGTCGGCTTTAGGGCCGATGCCCTCGTTCCCCCGAGGCAGAGAAAAGCCGACTTAAGGAGAGAGAAGGACAGTCGACATCTCATCCAGGCTGTAACACTAATTCTGGGCTGCTGCTTCTGTTCGGATAGCACCTCCGCGAGTCTGGCGTAGAAACATCTTGCACTTGGTCCCATCCCACCAGAAGTTGCGAACACCAGAGAGTGAAGCTGTCTTGATCAACTTTCTGAATTATCTCCCCGTATGCCCTTAACTTGTCGTTCTCGTTCCTCCTGTGTGCATCATCGAGAGCTAAGTTACGGTGACATGCGGCCATGGGATAAAAAATCCTGATGACGAAGAAGGCTCGCTGTCCCAACGTCCAGAATCCTCGAGCGCTGACGTCAACACGGGCTTCGTTGCATGTGTTTGAAGTCTTACGTTGGAAATTCTCACAGTCCAATGGAAGGAGGGTCGGTTCTACCCCGACATCACGGCAGATTTCCTTCAATATATTTGCTGTGAGATCCCTTACTTCGTCATGCCTCATGCATAAGAAGCCCCCCTACTAAAACTACTACTACTACTTTTTTTTCCAGCCTCCCCCAATAGCCACACCTTCGCCACGATTTTATTACCTTAATATTAAATATCCTAACATATAAGTAGCTATCCTATCTGTGTTGAATTAGTTGAGCCGCAGATCTATGCGGTATTCAGTGACTGTAGCCTCATAGTCAATATCTGCAGCAGTTGTCGGAATTGGGGCAGAAGCTTTCGTTCCCCTGAGGCAGAGCAAAGCCGACCGAAGGAGAGAGAAAGACAGTCGACATCTCATCCAGGCTGTAACATAACTTCTGGGCTGCTGCTTCTGTTCGGAGATCACCTCCGCGAGTCTGGCGTAGAAACATCTTGCACTTGGTCCCATCCCACCACAGGTTGTGAACACTAGAGGAGTGAAGCTGCATTGATCAACGTTTTAAATTCTCTCCCCATATGCCCTTCTCTTTTAATTCTCGTTCCTCCTATGTGCAGCATCGAGAGCTAGGTTACGGTGACATGCGGCCATGGGATCAGAAATCCTAATGTCGAAGAAAGCTCGCTGTCCCCGCGTCCAGAATCCTCGAACACAGACGTCAACACGGGCTTCGTTAAATGTGTTTGAAGTCCTATGTTGAAAGATCTCACCATCCAATGGAAGGAGGGTCGGTTCTACCATGACATCCTGGCAGATTTCCTTCAACATATTTGCTGTGAGGTCCCTTACTTCGTCATGCCTCATGCAAATGAAGCCCCCTTTCTTGCACACCATGGCGTGATCGCCGTCATAGGAAGAGCAACACACGCATTGGGAGGGCAAACCTTCTACTGGCCGACCGTACCTTAGAGCAATGGCATCTGTAAATTCTTGTTTATTAAGACTACTACTACTACTACTACTACGAACAATAATAATAATAATAATAATAATAATAATAATAAAAATAATACAAATAATAATAAAAATAATAATAATAATAATAATAATAATAATAATAATAATAATAATAATAATAATAATAATAATAATAATAATAATAATAATAATAATAATAATAATAATAATAATAATAATAATAATAATCAATAATAATAATGTAATAATAATCAATAATAATAATAATAATAATAATAATAATAATAATAATAATAATAATAATAATAATAATAATAATAATCCAAGATTTTTCCAAATAGAAACAGCAACAGCTAAATAGAAGAAAGTCTTAAAAATATATTTAAATGCTTTATTAAGATTTAAGTATACACTCAATACTTAGTTTCAGCTTTATTTTAGGCAATACATTTGTCGGTAAGCAGGATTAACGTCGGCTTTTCATGGAGTTTTATTTAATTTTTCTTTTCTTAAGAAAATGTCTAGTATGATAGAAGATTCACAAGTAATAAACTCAGTGATACATATGTTGGTATTAAGTAGGTAGTGCCCCTACTAGCCGGACACAGCAGTCTAGTCTGTCACCTCTCCGCCCTTCCATCATAAGAACTAGTTTATTATTCTGTATGGGACGAAAGCAGATGTCGGAGGCGGACGTAACTGTCGCCCAGGGTGCGGAACACTATGCCTGTTAACATTCATTGTTGCGTTTTTGCTAGCCAGAACCAAAATTGCACTAGCTGTGATTGTGCGAGAAACAACCGACCATGTGTGGTTTGCAGAAAGGGAAACAATTGTAGGAACCCACATGGCAGGGATCCGACAAGGAGGCCACGGTGGATATCACAGGGACCCAATCGCCCTATGATATCCTAAATGATAGCAGTGAGACTACTCAACCTGAAAATGTAGTACTAATAAACGCTGCTCCAATAGTAGCAGATGTCTACGAGGTGAATGAGAGACAGCCACCACAGTGAAATGGCATGTCGAGGGAAAATGCGGACATATGGGTTAAAGTAACTTGCTCAGAAATTGCCAGGTGGTCGCCAGCTAACATGTTTGAACCACCCAAGTGTGCGGCCACCAAAGAAATGATTCGGGAGATGATTCGCCTCATAACTGAGTACACTCAGGACTTCTTCCTTGCCCCTTTAGCTCTTCACATACTGACAATAATACTATATCTATTCTGTCAGAGGACACACACACAAAGACTAAGCACAAAGAAAATGCGGCAACAATAAAGAGAAGATTGACAATGTGGCAGAATGAGGCCCTTGATGATCTCCTATGTGAAGCAAGAACACTGCAGGAGAGACTAAAATTAAGAGGAGACGGAAAGCAAACACCGATGATGTTGCAAGAATGTTTGGAAACAAAATGCGTGTGGAAAAAGTGTCTTTGGTGGTAAGATCTCTCACAGAGGAATCCTTCAGCGGGGTTCTGCCAATAAACAGAGAGACATTAAAACAACTGAAAGAAAAACATCCCCCTGTAAGTGAAGACTAAGTCATCAGGTTCAAGGGTGACTATATCCCACCTAATGCTGTCCTGTTCGAGAAAATAACAGGAGGAATGGTGTGGAAAAAGGCACCGAAGACTCGAGAAGATACCGGCCTTTCAGGTCTGGATGCAAACGGTTGGAGAGTCTTCCACAGCACTAACAAGTTTGGCCCCGTAGCAAGTGATCTCTGCACTGCCATTGCCGTCCTTGCAAGAAAGCTGGCATCCTCGTGCTGCCAACACCTCCATGTTCTGACGGCCTGCCGCTTCATTCCCCTGGATAAGAATCCAGGATGTAGGCCTATAGGGGAGGGGAAAGTACTGAGGCGGATTATCGGAAAATGCATAATGGAGGTGGTAAAGGATGATGTCAGGGCAGCAGCAGGGAACCTGCAAGTTTGTGCTGGCAACCAGGCTGGAGGGGACGCTGCCATTCACGCCATGAAAACGATATTTGAGCAGCGTGATTGTGAGGCCGTTCTCCTGGTTGACGCTTCAAACGCATTCAACATACTTAACCGCAGGGCCGCACTGCACAACATCAAGATCAAGTGTCCAATGGAGGAAACTGCAGCAGGCCTATTTCCCTAAACTAGACAATCCCTTTTATAACCAACCAGAATCGCTCATATATCCGTCCTACCGATATATGAAGCTATCCAGCGTGTTCATGATGATGTTTGGTAGGTAACTTGTTCCAATCATCCACTACTTTAATTCCAAACCATTGTTTACCTATCTCGCGCCTAAATCTAAATTTATCTAATTTAAAACCATTGCTTCGAGTTCGTTCCTGGTTGGAAAGTTTAAGTACCTTTATTATATCGCCTTTCTTTAACCCTGATTTTCATTTATACTCTACGTCTCTCGGGGGAGTACAAATTCAGATGATTTGATCTGTCTGTATGCTTTCTAAGGATTCGATATCATTCTGTAGCACAGTAACCTAAACTAACCTGCATAATCCAAGTGAGGTCTCATAAGCTCAAGATATACTTTTAAGATAACCTCGATAGTTTTGTAACTAACACTCCTTTGTATAAACCCAGGTACTTTGTTAGCCTTGATCTAAGCAAATACGCATTGTCGCCTTGCTCATTGCTTATCTGATATCTGGTTTCTCTGTTCACATATCATAGAGTAAGAAGTTCACAATTGTCCACGCCAAATTTCATCTGCCATTTTTCAATCCATGCGATACATCATGGACAAAAACATTTGAGATAAGCACAATTAAATTCTGTCTACGTTTATATTATCAGTTAGTGAGCACGTTACCCCCCACTATTATAATTTTCATAGATCTTCCTTTTTCACACCTCAGTGACCCTGAGTTCCTTAATCAGTATCAATGTTCCCACAATGATGATGCTAGTGTCATTCCCTTAGATGTGCTAGATCGTATGTGTTACACCCCCTTTACCCATGGTGTCGACACAATATTCCCTCATATCGATCTTGATGCCTTTCTACAAAGCTCACTAGGTTACACCAACCCAAACTGTAACTATTACTTTCCTGACTCTCCCGAGTTTAGTTCTAGTCTACTACTACCTCATTCCTTCTCCTTGATGAGCCATAACATCAGCAGTATTCCCCTTCATCGAGATACCTTTTTTGATCAGTGTTTATCTTCTATTGCCCACAAATTTGATGTACTTGGGTTCTGTGAGACCAAACTCACTAACGATATTGACCATTTGTATAACATTCTTAATTATAATAGGCACTGTATCAACACGTCACGACACAGTGGTGGTGTCGCCCTATATGTTCATATCAAGTATAACACTTCTGTAAGAGATGAGTTACAGGTTCAGGAGGAGTACATGGGGAGTGTTTTCATTGAATTACGTAACGACACACGAAATATCCTAGTAGGAGTAATCTACAGAAGATCCCACACAAATGTAAGGAATTTTCTTGATAAATTTTAGGAGCTTATCACTATCATAAGTTCAGAGATGAAACATTGCTACATTACAGGAGATTTCAACCTTGATCTATTAAAATCAGAAGCCTACACCTCAGGCGACAGTAAGAAAACCTGGAATGTCATAAATTCTATTCAGAACAGGAACACTTAGCCTTCGGCCCCCAATCAGCTTTTTTGATAAATGATTCAGTTGTAACGGAACCCTCCCCCATTGCCAACCACTTCAATTAATATTTTATTATTGTTGGCAAAAATCTTTCAGAGAGCATCCCTAATCACCATGAGGAATTTAGAGCCTACCTGCAAAACAGACAGCAAAATGAGCTGTTCTTATCCCGTCACAGCAGATGAATTACTGGCCATCATAAAAATGTCCAAAGATGCAGCAGCAGGCGAAGACAATATACTAATGAGCATCATTAAAAAGTAGCCTACCTATTACTACCTGTTCTCCTACACGTTTGTAACTCCTCCTTCAATAGTGGTGTCTTTCCGGATAAACTGAAAATTGCTAAAGTACACCCTGCATATAAAAAATCTGGGGACAAGGGTCTCTTCAAGAATTACCGCCCAATATCAGTCCTCCCAGCCTTGAGTAAGATACTGGAAAGGCTAGCATGTAATAGACTAAATTCCTTCTGCAATGCCAATAACATCTTTACAGACTCCCAGTTTGGATTTAGAGCTAGAAGGTCGACTGAGATTGCTATGCTATCCTTTAGTAATGACATCTTAAATTCCTTTGATGACAGTCAGTTCACAGTAGGTATATTCTTGGACCTCTCTAAAGCTTTCGAAACTGTCAATCATACCATCCTCCTTTCAAAGCTTGAACATTACGGCGTTAGGGGCCTGTCCTACAATTGGTTTACCTCATATCTGTCCAAACTTGGACCCCTGTACCTTGGTAATACAGTCCTCATACGCAAACAAAATACTAAATTCCTCGGAGTTATTGTTGATGGGAATCTTAACTGGAGAAACCACACACAAGCCATTCACAGTAAAGTCATTAAACAGTGCAGTATCATGTATCACACTTAACAGTCACTCACTCTCACAGCAATGAAAGAAATCTATCTTGATCTTGTTTACCAACACCTGATACACTGTCACACTATGGTGTGGCCTCTGGCTCTTCAAAAACACAATCTCTGTTTGATGGTTACAAGTGTTCCCCGAAGAATGCAGTGATGGGTAGGGAAACACCGGGTAACACTGAAGTCCGTTTATTATGGATGAGAGAAATACAAGTGGTGACTATCGTGTGCCATGCACGGCTCACACAGTCAGACTGAGACTGCCTTGCCATATGGCAGCCTCGGGGCAATGTTGCCACATAACACGTGCAGTGTCGCCACATAATTATATATATAAATGCTACTCGGCACAGTTGCTTATTTACAAGGTTGCTACTCGGCACATTAGCTTCGATGCATAACCTACATCTCCCTCCCCCCTCACGCTCATAGTCTTTGTCTTGAGCGGACTTCTTAGTCCTAAGTCGCTCCGAGCGTCGAGGTGCAGTGTGGGGCGGATCCTCCTGAGGTGTAGGTGACTCGTCCTCGGTCAGGGGGCCAGCAACAGGGGGTGGGACTGGCCGGACGAAGCGGCGGTTCCTCCACCAGACACGGCCGCTCGGCATCCTGACCTTGTAGTCCCGCGACCGGCCGACGCCCATCACTATGCCCACAGGATCTGGGCAGGGGAGCGTCCTGTGTGGGTGGGAGTGGACGCGGGTTCTGGGCAGCTTTGTGTGACAGCACCAGGAGCGTCGCTCGTTGATTCACGCACCCTGCTGGCGGTGTACCGAGCAGCTGGGATCTGCTCGGGAAAGTCTCTGGGCACCACGCCTAACTCCTTGCAGTGCTCCCACGACAACAAGGGTGTAGCGAGAGTAGACTGCACGTCGATCCATCCGTGACACGACTTGTCGCCGTAGGTGATCTCTGTTTGAAAGGAGCCCACAGCGTCTGGCATCTGGGAACCGTCCGCATTGTAGTACTGCAGCTGCGGCGGTGGTCCCAGGTCGCGTTTGGTGAGGCCCAGTTTCTGGAGGTGCTTCAACCCAATCACGGTAGTATCAGCACCGGTGTCCGGTATCCCCTCGATGTGACCCGACACATCACCGTGTGTGACGGCGACGCGGATGGTGGGGGAAGGGGTAGCCCTGGGGCGTGTGGTCGATTCCACCCTCCTGATGTGACTCCGCTGCTGCTTGGGACTGCGTGGGCCATCTGGAGGGGGCTGCGTGCGAACCACCCCGAGGGAAGTGCGCTGCTTTCCTCCTCGTCTCGGGCTTTTGGGCTTGGGTTGGCGGCAGCACTTGTCGTAGTGTCCATAGCGACCGCAGGCCTGACACTTGTGGCCTCGTGCAGGGCACCTGTCTATGTTAGACCAGTGGCCCTTACGGTCACATCCACGACACAGTGCGTCGGTGGACGGGCAAGTCTTGGGGCCCTGCTGCTTTCCACAGCTAACACAGGAAGCACTAGGCGGAGGCATGGAAGAACGTGCGGCAGCTTTCACATTGTTGGCCGCCTTCTTACCCTTCTTGTACTGTGAGATAGCTCTCACAGCAGGAGGGGCCTGTAAGGCAGAGGTGGCGGACTTTGTGGCCTCGTACGACCGACATTCAGTCACTACCACCTGGAGTGTGGAGGAAGCGTCCAGGGGGATGAGTCGCTGCACCAACTCTTCCTGCCTGACACCTGCCAAGATCCCGTGCTTGATCCAGGCTTCCTCACATTCCCGGCTGTGCGCCTTGCAGACGTCGATCTCCTCTGACAAACTCTTCAAGCGTACAAAAAAGTCGTCAAAGGATTCGTTCTCCGCCTGCTTGCAGCTGGTGAAGGCGCGGCGATGCAAAGCCTCGTTATTCCGACATTTAACGTGCTCCTGTAAAAGGTCGTGCACATCCGTCACTGAAGATGTAGAATCGGAAGGCACTTGCAACGTGTGCTCCAAAACTCTCTGGGTCTCCAGCGACAAACACATCCGCAGTTGGATGAGCTGTTTGTTTGGAGGCATGCTGTCAAGGTCCACCATCGTGGAGTAATCTGTCCAACGCCGCCTCCACTCACGAAAAAGCTGAAACGTGACGTCTGGTGAGAGGGCGGGTGGGGGTTGAACAGATGCCTTGGGAGCTGTTTGTTTGTAGGCAAGAGTACCTGGAGGACGCTGGTGTGGTGGAGGAGGGAGGATATTGGCGCCTTGGTGCATGAGTGAGGGAGGGTGGGTTAGCGCCAGGGTCGCCAATAGTGCCTCAAAACGCAACTTTTCCTCCTCTCTTCGTGTCTCCTCCCTCTGAAGACCATCTCTCTGCGTCTCTCGTCCCGGTCGTCCATCCACCTCAGAATTGTGGCAATGTCCGTCGCTAGAGGTGGAGGATGAGAGTCTGCACCCGGTGGAGGGGAAGGTGGTGGGGAGTCGCGTCTCCCATCTTGACATTGTCCCTCCTTACCGCCCATCTTAGTGTGTGCGTGGACTGCACTGTTTAGTATATAAAGTGGCGCCTCAACAGCTCGAACCACATATATATATGACATAAACAGCGCAGAAATAACGCATAGGGTCTACTGTTCTGTCCGTGACTGAGTGCGTGCATGAGTGTGTGTGTGTGTGTCTGAGAGAGCACTTCGTGGTGGCCTTAATGCCGGTGGCTAGAGACGCGGTGGGGGGGTGAGACCGTCAGTGTCTCCCGGGATGTCACACGACAAGGGTGTACGCCTGCGAGCTCCGTGGGTACCACTAAAAAACAGGCCAATGCGCAACTCTCAGCTCTAGACACACACTAATACACTGACACTAACACTGCCACCGTCACTAAAAAGCACTGTGACGGCCCAACACTGCACATCGCGGCGAAACACAACGCAACACAACACAACACACTATGAGTCGACATGCATATCGCCGGCAGGTGTAACAGTCGGCATTGATCACACACTTGTACGTCCACAGATCCTAGTCACTGCGCCATGATGGTTACAAGTGTTCCCCGAAGAATGCAGTGATGGGTAGGGAAACACCGGGTAACACTGAAATCCGTTTATTATGGATGAGAGAAATACAAATGGTGACTAGCGTGTGCCATGCACGGCTCACACAGTCAGACTGAGACTGCCTTGCCATATGGCAGCCTCGGGGCAATGTTGCCACATAACACGTGCAGTGTTGCCACGTAATTATATATATAAATGCTACTCGGCACAGTAGCTTATTTACAAGGTTGCTACTCGGCACAGTAGCTTAGATGCATAACCTACACTGTTTACTGCACAAAAGAGAGTTTTACGGACAATGACCTACTTGAAAAAAAAAAAAAACAGATCAGACAAACGATAAATTTGCTATATTGAAAATTGTAAAAGTCGAAGGTATTAACACCTACTTCTGTGCCCTCTTTGTTTATAAATCTATCAATCACTTGCTTGACATTAATTACTTCCATTTCCGGAATGATCAGAGATACAACTTAAGGCACCCAGAGCTACTAAGACAACCCCCCATGCGCTCCTCTCAGTCCAGGACCTCCATAACATATCAAGGTGTGAAGGTGTGGAGGAACTTATCCCTACCCATCAGAGCAAAGACTACGCTTCCTTCCTTTAAATCATCTCTTAAAAAATATCTATTGTCTAAAAATTAATGTTTCTTGTAACACTTACTATATTTATAGTACCTACTTTTATTTTATCATCAACACTTCGCCTCCGCCGAGGTCCCACAGCCGTAATAGTCGCCACACAAATGGACGTGACGGTACGCCTGCTCACTCAGGTGGGCTTTCCTGCTCCCTAGGGGGAGATGATAGGTGATGCTGAAGTTCACCACCATCACCCCAGAAACTCGTCGTACCAAGGTAATGGTTCGCCACGTACCCTGGGAGATCCCTATCGACGATCTTCGCCCTCTGCTCCCACAACTACTGGACATGGAACGCCGCATCAACCCGGTCTCCAAACGTCCATCTGACGAACTCATCGGCTGGTGGGTGGGCCCCCTCCCTCCGAAGGTGAATGTAGGACCAATTCACAACTGTCCTCTCGACCGATTTATCGGAACCTCGAAAATCTGTGGTCGTTGCCAATCGTGGAAACACCGCACCTGGGAGTGCACTAGGATGGTCGCCTGCGGTTTCTGTGCAGGTTCTCACGACACAGTGGAATGAAAATCGAAAATTCAGGTCAAAATCCCAGTTATTCCACGGTGTGTCAATTGCCATGGCAGTCACCACGCCTGGAATGCCAATTGCCCACAGCGTCCTGACACTCGCCCGGGGAAAACTTACCTTGTACCACCGCCCTCGTCTCTGACGAAGCTCCTGCCAAGCAAACCTCACTCCTATCCACCACCGCCTCTTCCACCCACCAAGGTTTCCCATTGATCTCCTCTCCTCTACCATCTATCACCCCTACCACCCATCCTTTCTCCCCTCCCTCCCTCTCCCTACCGTTCTTGGAACAAGGTCGTTGTCGGCCCTGCCACACAGTCACCACCACCTCCTGCCCACCCGGACCCCCATTGTCTCTCACCATCACCAGCACCACCACCTCTTACTCACCTGAACCTTCACCGTCCCTCTCCGTCGCTACCACCACCACATGCCCAGTCGGGCCCTCGGCCATCTTCGCCGCCACCTCCAGCTCCTGCACAGGTACACTAAGTTGTTTCTATGGAAACAATCACTCTCCGTCTGAATCGCCACTCCAAGCAAATCAACCTACCTGTACTCTCTGCTGAACTCGACTTGTGTGTGAAAACAATTGCGACATTGCAGAGGCAACAACAACTCATTCTGGACACCCTGACCCAACAGGGGCGCACTTTGCAAGCCCTGATGACCCGCCTCCTTCCATCTCCCGAGATGGAGGATCCATCCCTCGCTCTCACACTCATCCCTCTCCATTTTTCTTAACAGAATTTGGTACCTACTTTGGAGCCCTGTCTAGGCCCACCGACTCATCTCACACCGGAGGCCTTTCCCTCCTCTTTTTACGATGGAACATCCAAGGACTTATACCTCACCGGAGAGACCTCGCCCAGTTTGTGCTCTCTCATCAAGTAGATGTTGCTCTACTTCAGGAAACCATCACAGACGATGTTACTCCACTCCGCCTCTCTGGCTATACTGTTTACACCCTGCCTCGGTACCGTGGGCAGGCTCAAGGCCTCCTCACCCTTGTGCGTAACACCATTCCATCTGTTCGTCTCCCTTCACCTGACTCACATGGACCCCCGTCTGAATTACTTTCTGTCTCCCTTACTCTTGGTGACTGGACCGTTCGTGTAGTCAATGTTCATTTCAAGAGTGATTCTCTGGACCCCCAGGTTCTTCACGAACCTCCATGATGGGGTTCCCACTATTGTTGTTGGCGACTTTAATGCCCGCCATCCCACTCTAACTCAGGATCATCCCACGTCATGTACCCTTAACGGATAACATCTCTCACAGTTTCTTAATGGGGATGATGATGTTCGCTTTCTTTGTCCTGACGATCCTACTCGCCTCCCCCATAGTTTCCTTGATGTTGGCTTACTATTGAACGGTCATACCTCCTTTTATACTACCGTCTGCACCAAACCTGCTCTGTATAGTGACCATCTTGCCGTTACTACGCATCTCAGGCTCTACTTCTCTGCCCCCACATCAGCTCCTTATCGATCCCCTCGCCTTCGTTTCACACAAGATGCTGTTCCTTCCTTTACGTTTCTACCTGGGATGATTCCTATGTTGTCCCTCAGTCCCTTGACTCTTATAGCGCTGATTTTGTTGATGTGTGTATGACTGTCAATCGCGCTACCTCTCCACGCCCTCCCCGTCACCCCAGAAATGCCACCTCTACTGATATCGTATCCCTGCCATAAGACATCTCCGGCAGGTAACCCGTGATCTCCACTCTGCCATACGGAGGTCTCGCTCTCCAGAGGACTGGGAAGACTTCAAAAATTTGTGCTCCTTTGCAACTCAGGAGCGTCGTCGGAATCGTGAGGCGGACTGGCTATCCTTCACGGGGTCTCTATCGTTCCATTCGTCACCCTCTTATGTATGGAATCGGATTAATGCTATACGTGGTACTCGACGGAGGCCTCCTTCCCACCCTGACCCCGCCTCCCTTGCCTGCTCTTTAATGGAGGACTGGGCACGAGCTTCCTCCCCTGAGGCACTTCCAGATCCAATGCAGGAGGCAGTGCAGGCTCGCATCGATGTGTCTGAGCCTGTTGTTCGTATTGCTCTTACCTCCCCTGCCCCCCACTTATCATCCCATCATACAGTTCGAGCTTGACAGTGCTCGTCGCTCTAGAAAAGACACCTCTCCTGGGGATGATCAGATAACCTTCTCCGTCCTCAACGCCTGTACTAATATTCCTAACGGCCCTTTGCTTTCTCTCTACAATATGTCTTATGAACATGGGGTTCTCCCGTCTAACTGGAAAATGCCACTATTATCCCCATCCCTAAGCCGGGAGATCCTGGGAAATATCGAACCATTAGTCTTACCTCCTGTGTTTGCAAGATGATGGAGAGGATACTCCATCGTCGCCTTTTTCACACCATAGGCGGCTTCCACAACTCCCTCAATGGTTTCATACAACATCGCAGCACAGCACACTCCATTGCTTCCTTTTATTGCAATCAGACTGCCCGCGTCTCCGTCTTCCTTGATATCAAGGGAGTCTTTAATACGGCTCAGCCTGCCCTCATTATAGCTGAACTTGCGCGGTTAGGGGTTAAAGGGAGACTTCTTCAATGGATCGCCTCTTTCCTCACAGGACGTCAGGCCCGGGTTCGCGGTGAAGGCTCTGTATCTCCTGTTCAAGAAATGAACCTCGGCACCCCTCAAGGTGGAGTCCTGAGTCCCACCATGTTTAACACTTTCATGTACTCCATTGCATCTCTCCCGTGGCCGACAGAAGTTGTCCACTCAATGATATGCCGACGATGTCCTCCTCCAAGCCCCTGACTACCTCAGCATGCAGGAAGCCCTTGATCTGGTCTCCAGAGAGTGTGATTCACTTGGTTTCCTTCTTTCAACTGCGAAAACAAAAGCCATGTGGCACGGTCGTGTTGTACCTCCACCCCTTCTCTTATCAGGAACGCCCTTGGACTTGGTTAATGAGACAAAATACCTGGGTATCTATGTAACTCGCACACGTTGTCAGATCCCTGAAGTCCGCTATCTTCGAGACATATGCTTTCGGCGTCTCGCTCCCCTCTCTACCATGTGCAGGGGTTCCCTTGATGCCACCATCCCTGTACTTCTCACCATGTACAAGTCCTTTGTCCGTTCCTGTGTGGACTACGCCGCCCCTGCCCTCGTCAACATTAGTCAGACTGCTGTCAACCGTCTCGAAGTTATCCAGAGGAAAGCTGCTCGTATCATCCTTGGGGCTCCTCAGTGGACACGCTCTACTTCTCTATATACCGAACTTGGCCTTTCCCCTTAGAGGATCGTGTCCAGGAGTTTTACCTAAAAACTGCCGTTTCCTTTCTACGGGATCCTCGGGGCAACTGTCCAAGCCAACTTGACTCCTGCTGTCCGAGGCCGACCTCCATCTAGCAGACAGTGGCGAGGGTCACTCATCCGAGCCCTTGAGGAACACGACCTCCTGCCTGATATTGTTGTCACCCCTGCTGTTGGTTCGTCTCCTTCTCCCTGGCTGGATTATTCAACCCTCGGTGGTCCGCTCCCGAAATCCCACGTGAACCCTGTTATTCTCTGCAAATACCACCTCTCCAGGATCGCCCACTGTTCCCCAGGTAGGGTCGTCCTCTACACTGATGGTTCTGTTGACCCCGCTACAGGTCGGGCCGGGTCTGGTGTCTACATCTCCCGTCCTGATGCCCCTGAACCTATCAAACTTGGGGAATGAGGCAGCAGATGGCCTTGCCAAGACTGGCTGCAACAAGGCCACACGTGACTACGTTGTTCCTCGAACACTTTTACAGGTTAGGACTCAAATTCGCCGCAAACACAGAGAAGCTCAGGAAGCAGCCATCCCCCTGGACTCCCTGCCAACCTAGTACGATGTCCTCCGCAAGCTTCCTGATCTCTCGTATGTCTATGGGAAAGGGTCGCTGAAAGGGGACGTGATTGCTGCCCGTATCATCATTGGGTATGACTTTGCTTGGGAGATTGGTATCCCTGCATCCCCTGAGCAACGCTCTTGTGCATTATGCAGAAGACCCGACAGCCGCACCCTTATCCACTACCTCCTAAAATGCCCCCACACACAACGCTTCCGTGACGCCTGCTGGACCACCACTCCACGACCCCCTGACGGAAATACGATGATCCTCCCCATACTGGCCAGATATTATGTAAATAGCATTGATTATGCGTTTAAGGAATATCCTTCCTTCCTTAGGATTTAGTAAGCCCCTTTATAATATTTATACTGGATATACTTGTCACACTTGCCAGATGCTTCTGGTGTTATTGTACAGGGTTACCTAGTGACAGCACTAAGATCCCGCTTCCTCTATCAAGGAATAAACAATTGAAATTGAATTTAATTGACATAATCCTGACAGCTCTGTCCTCTTATTCAACCTTATTACTGTACAACCCCTGCTCCCCCATTATACTTATGTTTTTCAATTCCACTGTAATTTATGTGTATGTAAATAAATTAAAAAAAGATAAACTAAAAAAAATAATAAATAAATAAAATTAATAAATATTGAAGTGATAACCGTGGTAACATTATTAGATGTTCTTATTACCACCATGCTATTGTACTATTCCAGATGATAATAAATCTTACATAATACTTCCTTGAGATAAATGTATAGTATATATCAGGTGCCTAAAAGAGAGAGCTCAGGTTCTCAACTGGCTCAGCCACGTTAATATTGTTATTATTATCCACTCTGTATCTGTGTTTTTCTGGCTAAATAAACTGTTTCAATTCAATTCAATTCAATTCAATTCGAGGTCGTTCGTGGGGAGTGGGAGAAATACGACAAGTGAGATGAGACAATATTACCACTTTGTTTACTACATGCACGTTTGAGGGTTGACATATAAGATTGCAGGAATTAAACGACATCATTGGATAGAAATGGCATTAAATATCTAAAATCCTGACTTATTTTCACTGGGGTGGGTCATGAGGAAGTGATTGGGGAGAGTGAGTGAGCGGTGTAGTTAATTCTGACAGTGGTTGATCCATCCAAGTTCTAGCACATTGCTGTTTGTCGGATATTATAGGTTTACCATGACAGTTAAGTCTCAAGACATGCATTTTTTTTAATTCCACACATTTAGTGTATTATATGTCGCCATGAATATTGTATGAAACGTAAGAATTCACGAAATGAATATAGGAATATTAGGTTTTATTTACATTATTTCTTCCTCAAACTTACTTGCTGAAAAGGAAGCTCAATTTTTATATAAAGTTTTATTTTTTAATCATTAGATATAATGTCAAACGCAGTTTAGTTTAACATCGCGTATAGTTAATAAAATTAATTCTTCAAGTGTTCCATTAATTGATCTTACACTACACTTGGTAATTGATGTCAGGAATGGGAAGTTGGCGTAAATCAAAGTTATTTTCACAGTCGTTTAAGTTTTATTATTACTACACAAGAATCACGAGACACAAACTGGCGAAGAAGAGTTCAGGAAACTTAGTATTGGTGTGTCTCATTTCGCAATGATTACATTTATTTTCCATAACCTCCATCGGAGCTACCGTAGCCGCCTCCGCCACTGGAGGCACCATGACCGCCTTCGCCACCGGAGCTATCATAGCCACCATAGCCACCTCCAACACTGGAACCACCATAGCCGCCTCCGCCACTGGAGCCACCATAACCGCCTCCGCCACTGGAGCCACTATAGACACCTCCGCCACCGGAGCTACCATAGCCGCCACCACCACCACCGTGGCCGCCACTGTCATCTAGCATGGCGAGGCAGGTCACGATCACGAGACCCTCAGCCAAGGAAACTATTACCGACCTCTGAAATAGTCAAATTATTTCATCATTAGAAGCATTCCCATCTTAATATAAATTACCAATGAGTTAAAAAAAAAATCACACTACGCAAACTCATTGACTCGAATGATTATGATAAAAATGGGAAAAAAATTTCAAGCATGCATTAGTACTTGTAATCAACTGTTGTGGTATTTGCAGAGAATAACAGGGTTCACGTGGGATTTCGGGAGCGGTCCACCGAGGGCAATCACTTCAGGTTGAAAAACCAGCCAGGGAGAAGGAGACGAACCAACAGCAGGGGTGACAACAATATCAGGCAGGAGGTCGTGTTCCTGAAGGGCTCGGATGAGTGACCCTCGCCACTGTCTGCTAGATGGAGGTCGGCCTCGGACAGCAGTAGTCAAGTTGGCTTGGACAGTTGCCCCGAGGATCCCGTAGAAAGGAATCGGCAGTTTTTAGGTAAAACTCCTGGACACGATCCTGTAAGGGGAAAGACCAAGTTCGGTATATAGAGAAGTAGAGCGTGTCCACTGAGGAGCCCCAAGGATGATACGAGCAGCTTTCCTCTGGAGAACTTCGAGGCGGTTGACAGCAGACTGACTACTGTTGACGAGGGCAGGGGCGGCGTAGTCCACACAGGAACGGACAAATGACTTGTACATGGTGAGAAGTACAGGGATGGTGGCACCAAGGGAACCCCTGCACATGGTAGAGGGGGGAGCGAGACGCCGAAAGCATATGTCTCGAAGATAGCGGACTTCAGGGATCTGGCAACGTGTGCGAGTTACATAGACACCCAGGTATTTTGTCTCATTAACCAAGTCCAAGGGCGTTCCTGATAAGAGAAGGGGTGGAGGTACAACACGACCGTGCCACAACTGCCACATGGCTTTTGTTTTCGCAGTTGAAAGAAGGAAACCAAGTGAATCACACTCTCTGGAGACCAGATCAAGGGCTTCCTGCATGCTGAGGTAGTCAGGGGCTTGGAGGAGGACATCGTCGGCATATCCTGAGTGGACAACTTCTGTCGGCCACAGGAGAGATGCAATGGAGTACATGAGAGTGTTAAACATGGTGGGACTCAGGACTCCACCTTGAGGGGTGCCGAGGTTCATTTCTTGAACAGGAGATATAGAGCCTTCACCGCGAACCCGGGCCTGACGTCCTGTGAGGAAAGAGGCGATCCATTGAAGAAGTCTCCCTTTAACCCCTAACCGCGCAAGTTCAGCTATAATGAGGGCAGGCTGAGCCGCATTAAAGACTCCCTTGATATCAAGGGGCAGTCTGATTGCAATAAAAGGAAGCAATGGAGTGTGCTGTGCTGCGATGTTGTATGAAACCATTGAGGGAGTTGTGGAAGCCGCCTATGGTGTGAAAAAGGCGACGATGGAGTATCCTCTCCATCATCTTGCAAACACAGGAGGTAAGACTAATGGTTCGATATTTCCCAGGATTTCCCGGCTTAGGGATGGGGATAATAGTGGCATTTTCCAGTTAGACGGGAGAACCCCATGTTCATAAGACATATTGTAGAGAGAAAGCAAAGGGCCGTTAGGAATATTAGTACAGGCGTTGAGGACGGAGTAGGTTATCTGATCATCCCCAGGAGAGGTGTCTTTTCTAGAGCGAGGAGCACTGTCAAGCTCGAACTGTGTGATGGGATCATTAGTGGGGGGCAGGGGATGTAAGAGCAACACGAACAACAGGCTCAGACACATCGATGCGAGCCTGCACTGCCTCCTGCATTGGATCTGGAAGTGCCTCAGGGACGGAAGCTCGTGCCCAGTTCTCCATTAAAGAGCAGGCAAGGAAGGCGAGGTCAGGGTGGGAAGGAGGCCTCCGTCGAGTACCCCGTATAGCATTAATCCGATTCCATATATAAGAGGGTGACGAATGGAACGATAGACACCCCGTGAAGGATAGCCAGTCCGCCTCACGATTCCGACGACGCTCCTGAGTTGCAAAGGAGCACCAATTTTTGAAGTCTTCCCAGTCCTCTGGAGAGCGAGACCTCCGTATGGCAGAGTGGAGATCACGGGTTACCTGCCGGAGATGTCTTATGGCAGGGATACGATATCAGTAGAGGTTGCACTTGTGGGGTGACGAGGAGGGTGTGGAGAGGTAGCGCGATTGACAGAGTCATACACACACGAACAAAATCAGCGCTATAAGAGTCAAGGGACTGAGGGACAACATAGGAATCCGCCCAGGTAGAAAGGTAAAGGAAGGAACAGCATCTTGTGTGAAACGAAGGCGAGGGGATTGATAAGGAGCTGATGTGGGGGCAGAGAAGGAGAGCCTGAGATGGGTAGTAACGGCAAGATGGTCACTATACAGAGCAGGCTTGGTGCAGACGGTAGGATAAAAGGAGGTATGACCGTTCAATAGAAAGCCAACATCAAGGAAACTATGGGGGAGGCGAGTAGGATCGTCAGGACAAAGAAAGCGAACATCATCATCCCCATTAAGAAACTGTGAGAGATGTTATCCGTTATGGGTACATGGCGTGGGATGATCCTGAGTAAGAGTGGGATGGCGGGCATTAAAGTCGCCAACAACAATAGTGGGAACCCCATCATGGAGGTTCGTGAAGAACCTGGGGGTCCAGAGAATCACTCTTGAAATGAACATTGACTACACGAAGGGTCCAGTCACCAAGAGTAAGGGAGACAGAAAGTAATTCAGACGGGGGTCCATGTGAGTCAGGTGAAGGGAGACGAACAGATGGAATGGTGTTACGCACAAGGGTGAGGAGGCCACGAGCCTGCCCACGGTACCGAGGCAGGGTGTAAACAGTATAGCCAGAGAGGCGGAGTGGAGTAACATCGTCTGTGATGGTTTCCTGAAGTAGAGCAACATCTACTTGATGAGAGAGCACAAACTGGGCGAGGTCTGTCCGGTGAGGTATAAGTCCCTGGATGTTCCATTGTAAAAAGAGGAGGGAAAGGCCTCCGGTGTGAGATGAGTCGGTGGGCCTAGACAGGGCTCCAAAGTAGGTACCAAATTCTGTTAAGAAAAATGGAGAGGGAGGAGTGTGAGAGCGAGGGATGGATCCTCCATCTCGGGAGATGGAAGGAGGCGGGTCATCAGGGCTTGCAAAGTGCGCCCCTGTTGGGTCAGGGTGTCCAGAATGAGTTGTTGTTGCCTCTGCAATGTCGCAATTGTTTTCACAAACAAGTCGAGTTGAGCAGAGAGTACGTGTAGGTTGATTTGCTTGGAGTGGCTATACAGACGGAGAGTGATTGTTTCCATAGAAACAACTTAGTGTACCTGTGCAGGAGCTGGAGGTGGCGGCGAAGATGGCCGAGGGCCCGACTGGGCTTGTGGTGGTGGTAGCGACGGAGAGGGACGGTGAAGGTTCAGGTGCGTAAGAGGTGGTGGTGCTGGTGCTGGTGAGAGACAATGGGGGTCCGGGTGGGCAGGAGGTGGTGGTGACTGTGTGGCAGGGCCGACAACGATCTTGTTCCAAGAACGGTAGGGAGAGGGAGGGAGGGGAGAAAGGATGGGTGGTAGGGGTGATAGATGGTAGAGGAGAGGAGATCAATGGGAAACCTTGGTGGGTGGAAGAGGCGGTGGTGGATAGGAGTGAGGTTTGCTTGACAGGAGCTTCGTCAGAGACGAGGGCGGTGGCACAAGGTAAGTTTTCCCCGGGCGAGTGACAGGACGCTGTGGGCAATTGGCATTCCAGGCGTGGTGACTGCCATGGCAATTGACACACCGTGGAATAACTGGGATTTTGACCTGAATTTTCGATTTTCATTCCACTGTGTCGTGAGGACCTGCACAGAAACCGCAGGCGACCATCCTAGTGCACTCCCAAGTGCGGTGTTTCCACGATTGGCAACGACCACAGATTTTCGAGGTTCCGATAAATAGGTCGAGAGGACAGTTGTGAATTGGTCCTACATTCACCTTCGGAGGGAGGGGGCCCACCCACCAGCCGATGAGTTCGTCGGATGGACGTTTGGAGACCGGGTTGATGCGGTGTTCCATGTCCAGTAGTTGTGGGAGCAGAGGGCGAAGATCGTCGATAGGGATCTCCCAGGGTACGTGGCGAACCATTACCTTGGTACGACGAGTTTCTGGGGTGATGGTGGTGAACATCAGCATCACCTCCCCCTAGGGAGCAGGAAAGCCCACCTGAGTGAGCAGGCGTACCGTCTCGTCCATTTGTGTGGCGACTATTACGGCTGTGGGACCTCGGCGGAGGCGAAGTGTTGATGATAAAATAAAAGTAGGTATTATAAATATAGTAGGTGTTACAAGAAACATTAATTATTAGACAATAGATATTTTTTAAGAGATGATTTAAAAGAAGGAAGCGTAGTCTTTGCTCGGATGGGTAGGGGGTAAGTTGCTCCACACCTTCACACCTTGATATGTTATGGAGGTCCTGGACTGAGAGGAGCGCATGGGGGGTTGTCTTAGTAGCTCTGGGTGCCTTAAGTTGTATCTCTGATTATTCCGGAAATGGAAGTAATTATTGTCAAGCAAGTGATTGATAGATTTGTAAACAAAGAGGGCACAGAAGTAGGTGTTAATACCTTCGACTTTTACAATTTTCAATATAGCAAATTTTTCGTTTGTCTGATCTGTTTTTTTTTTTTTTTCAAGTAAGTCATTGTCCGTATAACTCTCTTTTGTGCAGTAAACAGTGTAGGTTATGCATCTAAGCTACTGTGCCGAGTAGCAACCTTGTAAATAAGCTACTGTGCCGAGTAGCATTTATATATATATAATTACGTGGCACACTGCACGTGTTATGTGGCAACATTGCCCCGAGGCTACCATATGGCAAGGCAGTCTCAGTCTGACTGTGTGAGCCGTGCATGGCACACGCTAGTCACCACTTGTATTTCTCTCATCCATAATAAACGGACTTCAGTGTTACCCGGTGTTTCCCTACCCATCACTGCATTCTTCTGGGAACACTTGTAACCATCATGGCGCAGTGACTAGGATCTGTGGACGTACAAGTGTGTGAACAATGCCGACGGTTACATCTGCCGGCGATATATGCGTCGACTCATAGTGTGTTGTGTTGTGTTGCGCTGTGTTTCGCCGCGATGTGCAGTGTTGGGCCGTCACAGTAGGGTGTGTCATATAGAGGCGAATTTTTTTTTTTGGAGTTTGAAAAATCGGCCCATGGTGTTAATGATGTAGTTCTATGTGCAGAATCATGTGATATCTTCAGATTTGAAAAGTTTTCATTTTTTGCTAGGTAAATTCTAACTTGAAATCTTATGAAAATTCAGTATTCCCACCCTTTTGCCAACACCACTAAATAGCTTATTTAAAGTAAAGTAAATGTATCAGGTTCATTTATTAGGATGAAAATGATCCAGAATAGTGAAACGAATGATCTTGACACATTATTAAATTTAATATTCCTTTAGAAAACAAAATCATCAAATACAAAAACCGGTTTTACTACTACGACCCGGTGTTGCTGCACACCATAGAGAACATGCCTTTCTTGCTTCTGTTTCTACTCATCACCTCCCTGCTGACCACCTGAGCTCGGATGTAGCCTTCCCTCCTCTCCTGGCTGTACACGTGACTGCTGGCCTCGCTCACTTGCTGTACACAACGCTCTATACTCTGGGTGTGCGAGGGCCAGGCAGGGACATGCATGGGGTTGTCCAGGAAAGCTCTGACTTGAACATTGGTGAGGCTGCAGGTAAGAGGGGGCTCACTGCCAGCCTGGATGTTATCCAGATCTATGAGATCAGTGAGGGTCTTGGCACCTAGATTGACTTCAGGAGTCTTCCTGACCCTGAAGGAATCGTCACCAACTGATTCGTCATGCCCAGATCCTCTCATAAGTCTCATATCCAAGATCTTTTTGACTGCCACTCTTCTCTCCTCCTCATCCTTACTGCAGAGCATTGTCTGCAGAACTGCCTCGGGATGAGCATACCAGGAAGATCTCCTCACAGTCTGCTCCACAATCTGAACAACCTTCCTTGGCTGACTCCTCAGGAGCTCAAGCAGAAGAGAACATGCCTCGGACCTTCGGAGAACGATGACTTGACCTTGGTGTTGAACCAATTTGGCAAGTAGACACTCACGATGAATTGGACAATAAGTCTCAGGCTGTGAAGCTGGTTCCCTTTCAGTTTATGATGAGCGACCCAAATTCTGCAGAACCTGAGAGCTGCTGTGAGCCACCTAGAATGTGGAGACTGACCTATCTGCAGGCAAGTCTATCAGGCATGACCCCAGTTTTGATGGCACTGCAAATCATGTAACCATAGTACTGGTCAGTACTCAGGTCGTCAATGACAGTATGTGCAAGCTCAACGAGTGGAGGGCCAACTGTGATTTTTTCAAAGCTCGGATTTATTTCTAACTCTGTGGCAGAGTCCAGCATCTTGCCAAGAGGACCAGACCATCTGTTGTTTGAAAGAGTCTTGCCATCCAGCTCCTGGATCAGATGTCTGAGTGGAAACTCGTTGGTGTGGAGGTTACAAACAATCCAGACCAGCTTCCTCCCAATCTTCCGCTCTATCCACTGTATGACCCCCCCTTGCCACCCTGTGTTCGTGTTGGTGCTGTCCCTCCAATGGCCTGCAGGGTCTGGTCTACGTTCCTCTCTCTGAGCCAGTTCACAATGTTATCTGCCACTATCTCAGCTGGTTTCCTGATGTCATCTTTCTCTGGAGTGAAATGCCACAAATACTTCCCTCCTGGTTCACTGCAGCAGGAGTAGTGTTCCTCCTTCACCATGGCAGGGAACAACTTGTCAGAATCTCCAACTTTCATGAACACTTTAGTGTCATCCCTTCTCCCATTAAAAAAGAACAAACAATTGATTCCATTTTCTCTTATCCCCTTATCAAACTCCTCTTCTAGGTTACTGACAAGTTTCTCCTGAGCTCTCCTTACTTTGTTATGATCTATCAACAGGTGAACATCATCAGGTGTTATCAAACCACCGTCAATCCAGGCAGCTGTTGCTGTCTCTGCAGTTTCTCTGAGACCAGTGTGGTGTCGCATGCTGGCCAGAGCTATGCTCGGGATATCTTTCCTATTTCGAATGTTATGCCTGGAAGGTTTGGGATCATTATTTTCTGGGTTAGGGACAAAGTCACCATTCTCCTGGTCAGCACTCGGATCAGCCATGGGGAAGTCATTAAACTCTGAATCAGCTTGACTCCAATCATCGGCCTTTTTTACCTCACCCTGGGCCTTCTCAAGTCTCTTTTCCTCGGCAACTTTTCTCCTCTTCTGTCTCTCTGTGGCAGTCTCCTGTCTCTTGGACTCCGGAATATCTTGGCTAGAAATCATGAGAGCCCCTATACTGCCAGTCTTCTCTCTCTGTGCTTTGACAAATGCCAGTTCGATCACAGGAATCTTCAATTCACGCTTGCAAATACAGGAGATGTGGGCCTCGGATTTACAGTCACGATCGCATCCAAGCTCAGGACAGAAAACAATTGGGCACTCGCAAGTAATTATGTCAAATAACTGGTCCAGTTGCTTGGCAAAGTTGTCCTTAACTGCAAGTTTTCCTCTCCCAAGAGAGATATCTCTTGCCTTTTCCCAACTGGCTAGCAGTCTCTCACTAATCTTCTTCTGACTTGTTATGACTGGAGGCTTGAACTGAGCGTTAGCCAGAGTGTACTGTGCTAAGACAGCTTTGGTCATATCACTGGCAATGTCTTTGTTTGTGTAAGTTCTTTGGTTCTTTTCACTGATTTGCCTGATTAAAACACCGTATCTCAAAGACATCTCTCAATGGGAAAGGGACCCGACTTCAGGAGCTCTCTCCCAGACCCAAGATAGTGACTGAGATGGCTGGATTTTTGGTTCCTCGTCCTGACACAAGCAGCCATCGCAAATATTATCAACTTATAAATGCATCAGAATCTGAAACAGAAGAAATATTGTTAGTTGGGTTGTTAAAGAATGAAGTCAGAAAGCAATGTTCACTATTTAATTGTAATGCACTAATGCAGCTGTACGTTAGATTTTCGATAAATTTCACGCTAAAATTTACCTAGCAAAAGGTTGCAAAATGTTGAAACTGAAATTAATTTCTGTTTATATACATTAAAATCTACCAAAAAAGTGATGGGCCATTAGTTTTAGCTGATCTTCCCTCCTATGACACACCCTACCGTCACAGTGCTTTTTAGTGACGGTGGCAGTGTTAGTGTCAATGTATTAGTGTGTGTCTAGAGCTGAGAGTTGAGCATTGGCCTGTTTTTTAGTGGTACCCACGGAGCTCGCAGGCGTACACCCTTCTCGTGTGACATCCCGGGAGACACTGACGGTCTCACCCCCCCCGCCGCGTCTCTAGCCACCGGCATTAAATCCACCACGAAGTGCTCTCTCAGACACACACACACACACGCACGCACGCACTCACTCACGGACAGAACAGTAGACTCTATGCGTTATTTCTGCGCTGTTTATGTCATATATATGTGGTTCGAGCTGTTGAGGCGCCACTTTATATACTAAACAGTGCAGTCCACGCACACACTAAGATGGGCGGGAAGAAGGGACAACATCAAGATAGGAGACACGACTCCCCACCACCTTCCCCTCCACCGGGCGCAGACTCTCATCCTCCACCTCCAGCGACGGACATTGCCACAATTCTGAGGTGGATGGACGACCGGGACGAGAGACGCAGAGAGATGGAACTTCAGAGGGAGGAGACACGAAGAGAGGAAGAAAAGTTGCGTTTTGAGGCACTATTGGCGACCCTGGCGCTAACCCACCCTCCCTCACTCGCGCACCAAGGCGCCACTATCCTCCCTCCTCCACCACACCAGCGTCCTCCAGGTACTCTTGCCTCCAAACAAACAGCTCCCAAGGCATCTGTTCAACCCCCACCCGCCCTCTCACCAGACGTCACGTTTCAGCTTTTTCGTGAGTGGAGGCGGTGTTGGACAGATTACTCCACGATGGTGGACCTTGACAGCATGCCTCCAAACAAACAGCTCATCCAACTGCGGATGTGTTTGTCGCTGGAGACCCAGAGAGTTTTGGAGCACACGTTGCAAGTGCCTCCCGATTCTACATCTTCAGTGACGGATGTGTTCGATCTTTTACAGGAGCACGTTAAAGGTCGGAATAACGAGGCTTTGCGTCGCCGCGCCTTCACCAGCTGCAAACAGGCGGAGAACGAATCCTTTGACGACTTTTTTGTACGCTTGAAAAGTTTGTCAGAGGAGATCGACGTCTGCAAGGCGCACAGCCGGGAATGTGAGGAAGCCTGGATCAAGCACGGGATCTTGGCAGGTGTCAGGCAGAAAGAGTTGGTGCAGCGACTCATCCCCCTGGACGCTTCCTCCACACTCCAGGTGGTAGTGACTGAATGTTCGGTCGTACGAGGCCACCAAGTTCGCCACCTCTGCCTTACAGGCCCCTCCTGCTGCCAGACCTATCTCACAGTACAAGAAGGGTAAGAAGGCTGCCAACAACGTGAAAGCTGCCGCACTTTCTTCCACGCCTCCGCCTAGTGCTTCCTGTGGCAGCTGTGGAAAGCAGCATGGCCCCAAGACTTGCCCGGCCACCGACGCACTGTGTCGTGGATGTGACCGTAAGAGCCACTGGTCTAACACAGACAGGTGCCCTGCACGAGGCCACAAGTGTCAGGCCTGCGGTCGCTATGGACACTACGACAAGTGCTGCCGCCAACCCAAGCCCAAAAGCCCGAGACGAGGAGGAAAGCAGCGCAGTTCCCGCGGGGTGGTTCGCACGCAGCCCCCTCCAGATGGCCCACGCAGTCCCAAGCAGCAGCGGAGTCACATCAGGAGGGTGGAATCGACCACACGCCCCAGGGCTACCCCTTCCCCCACAATCCGCGTCTCCGTAACACACGGTGATGTGTCGGGTCACATCGAGGTGATACCGGACACCAGCGCTGATACTACGGTGATTTGGTTGAAGCACCTCCAGAAACTGGGCCTCACCAAACGCGACCTGGGACCACCGCCGCAGCTGCAGTACTACAATGCGGACGGTTCCCAGATGCCAGACGCTGTGGGCTCCTTTCAAACAGAGATCACCTACGGCGACAAGTCGTGTCACGGATGGATCGACGTGCAGTCTACTCTCGCTACACCCTTGTTGTCGTGGGAGCACTACATGGAGTTAGGCGTGGTGCCCAGAGACTTTCCCGAGCAGATCCCCGCTGCTCGGTACACCGCCAGCAGGGTGCGTGAATCAACGAGCGACGCGCCTGGTGCTGCCACACAAAGCTGCCCAGAACCCGTGTCCACTCCCACCGACACAGGACGCTCCCCTGCCCAGATCCTCTATGGTCACCCTCTCCGCTCTTGCGTTTTTGCACACACCAAGGCCTTTGCGAAGGACTGGCAGACCAGAGCCGAGAGCTGCGACCGCCGCGCCGCTACACGTGCCCAGGACGCCAAGGCTCGGTATGACGACTGTGCCCGCCCTCTTCAGCCACTGGAGATTGGTGCCCTTGTCCGCGTCCAGGACCCGACGACGACCCGTTGGGACAAGGTGGGCATAGTGATGGGCGTCGGCCGGTCACGGGACTACAAGGTCAGGATGCCGAGCGGCCGTGTCTGGTGGAGGAACCGCCGCTTCGTCCGGCCAGTCCCACCCCCTGCTGCTGGCCCCCTGACCGAGGACGAGTCACCTACACCTCACGAGGATCCGCCCCACAGTGCACCTCGACACTCGGAGCGACTTAGGACTAAGAAGTCCGCTCAAGACAAAGACTATGAGCGTAAGGGGGGAGGGAGATGTAGGTTATGCATCTAAGCTACTGTGCCGAGTAGCAACCTTGTAAATAAGCTACTGTGCCGAGTAGCATTTATATATATAATTACGTGGCAACGCTGAACATGTTATGTGGCAACATTGCCCCAAGGCTGCCATATGGCAAGGCAGTCTCAGTCTGACTGTGTGAGCCGTGCATGGCACACGCTAGTCACCACTTGTACTTCTCTCATCCATAATAACCGGACTTCAGTGTTACCCGGGGAACACTTGTAACCATCAAACAGAGATTGTGTTTTTGAAGAGCCAGAGGCCACACCATAGTGTGTGACAGTGTATCAGGTGTTGGTAAACAAGATCATGATAGATTTCTTTCATTGCCGTGAGAGTGAGTGACTGTCGAGTGTGATACATGATACTGCACTGTTTAATGACTTTACTGTGAATGGCTTGTGTGTGGTTTCTCCAGTTAAGTTTCTCATCAACAATAACTCCGAGGAATTTAGTATTTTGTTTGCGTATGAGGACTGTATTATCAAGGTACAGGGGTCCAAGTTTGGACAGATATGAGGTAAACCAATTGTGGGACAGGCCCCTAACGCCGTAATGTTCAAGCTTTGAAAGGAGGATGGTATGATTGACAGTTTCGAAAGCTTTAGAGAGGTCCAAGAATATACCGACTGTGAACTGACTGTCATCAAAGGAATTTAAGATGTCATTACTAAAGGATAGCATAGCAATCTCAGTCGACCTTCTAGCTCTAAATCCAAACTGGGAGTCTGTAAAGATGTTATTGGCATTGCAGAAGGAATTTAGTCTATTACATGCTAGCCTTTCCAGTATCTTACTCAAGGCTGGGAGGACTGATATTGGGCGGTAATTCTTGAAGAGACCCTTGTCCCCAGATTTTTTATATGCAGGGTGTACTTTAGCAATTTTCAGTTAATCCGGAAAGACACCACTATTGTAGGAGGAGTTACAAACGTGTAGGAGAACAGGTAGTAATAGGTAAGCTACTTTTTTAATGATGCTCATTAGTATATTGTCTTCGCCTGCTGCTGCATCTTTGGACATTTTTATGATGGCCAGTAATTCATCTGCTGTGACGGGATAAGAACAGCTCATTTTGCTGTCTGTTTTGCAGGTAGGCTCTAAATTCCTCATGGTGATTAGGGATGCTCTCTGCAAGATTTTTGCCAACATTAATAAAATATTAATTGAAGTGGTTGGCAATGGGGGAGGGTTCCGTTACAACTGAATCATTTATCAAAAATGCTGATTGGGGGCCGAAGGCTGAGTGTTCCTGTTCTGAATAGAATTTATGACATTCCAGGTTTTCTTACTGTCGCCTGAGGTGTAGGCTTCTGATTTTAATCGATCAAGGTTGAAATCTCCTGTAATGTAGCAATGTTTTCTTTCTGAACTTATGATAGTGATAAGCTCCTAAAATTTATCAAGAAAATTCCTTACATTTGTGTGGGATCTTCTGTAGGTTACTCCTACTAGGATATTTCGTGTGTCGTTACGTAATTCAATGAAAACACTCCCCATGTACTCCTCCTGAACCTTTAAATCATCTCTTACAGAAGTGTTATACTTGATTTGAACATATAGGGCGACACCACCACTGTGTCGTGACGTGTTGATACAGTGCCTATTATAATTAAGAATGTTATACAAATGGTCAATATCGTTAGTGAGTTTGGTCTCACAGAACCCAAGTACATCAAATTTGTGGGCAATAGAAGATAAACACTGATCTAAAAAGATATCTCGATGAAGGGGAATACTGCTGATGTTATGGATAATCAAGGAGAAGGAATGAGGTAGTAGTAGACTAGAACTAAACACGGGAGAGTCAGGAAAGTAATAGTTACAGTTTGGGTTGGTGTAACCTAGTGAGCTTTGTAGAAAGGCATCAAGATCGATATGAGGGAGTATTGTGTCGACACCATGGGTAAAGGGGGTGTAACACATACGATCTAGCACATCTAAGGGAATGACGGTAGCATCATCATTGTGGGAACATTGATACTGATTAAGGAACTCAGGGTCACTGAGGTGTGAAAAAGGAAGATCTATGAAAATTATAATAGTGGGGGGTAACGTGCTCACTAACTGATAATATAAACGTAGACAGAATTTAATTGTGCTTATCTCAAATGTTTTTGTTCATGATGTATCGCATGGATTGAAAAATGGCAGATGAAATTTGGCGTGGACAATTGTGAACTTCTTACTCTATGATATGTGAACAGAGAAACCAGATATCAGATAAGCAATGAGCAAGGCGACAATGCGCATTTGCTTAGATCAAGGCTAACAAAGTACTTGGGTTTATACAAAGGAGTGTTAGTTACAAAACTATCGAGGTTATCTTGAAAGTATATCTTGAGCTTATGAGACCTCACTTGGATTATGCAGGTTAGGTTAGGTTACTGTGCTACAGAATGATATCGAATCCTTAGAAAGCATACAGACAGATCAAATGATCTGAATTTGTACTCCCCCGAGAGACGTAGAGTGAGGGGCGATAAGATTGAGTTGTATAAATGAAAATCAGGGTTAAAGAAAGGCGATATATTAAAGGTACTTAAACTTTCCAACGAGGAACGAACTGGAAGCAATGATTTTAAATTAGATAAATTTAGATTTAGGCGCGAGATAGGTAAACAATGGTTTGGAATTAAAGTAGTGGATGCTTGAAACAAGTTACCTACCAAACATCATCATGAACACGCTGGATAGCTTCATATATCGGTAGGACGGATATATGAGCGATTCTGGTTGGTTATAAAAGGGATTGTCTAGTTTGGGGAAATAGGCCTGCTGCAGTTTCCTCCATTGGACACTTGATCTTGATGTTGTGCAGTGCGGCCCTGCGGTTAAGTATGTTGAATGCGTTTGAAGCGTCAACCAGGAGAACGGCCTCACAATCACGCTGCTCAAATATCGTTTTCATGGCGTGAATGGCAGCTTCTCCTCCAGCCTGGTTGCCAGCAAAAACTTGC
>NW_024716457.1:0-17245 GCF_018991925.1 Homarus americanus | reverse complement strand
ACTAATCTATTAACATTCTTTTCATCTGTTTTCGAATCAGAGGACGAAGGCGCAATTATGATGTGGTATATCTCGACTTTAGCAAAGACTTCGACAGAGTCCCCCCGAAAGACTTATAAGAAAAGTGGAGGCTCATGGCATTAAAGGAAATATTCTAAAATAGATTAGGGTGTTGTTACAGGCTCAGTTTTTGACCATTATTATTTATTATATACATAAACTACATAAATATCGGCGTAGACAGCAACATTGGTAAATTTGCTGATGACACTAAAATAGGGTGCAGTGAATCTGACGATGGCTCCGCAAAGCTACAGGAAGATCTAAGCAAATTTTCGAATGGTGTGAAAAAGGGCAGATGAAATTCAATGTGGACAAATGTAAAGTACTCAGTATAGGAGATATAAACAGGAAACTAGATACCAGATGAACAACGATGTTCTTGAGAAATCCGACTGCGAAAGGTTAGGAGTAATGATAAGTAGGAATCTTAAGCCAAGTAAACAATGTGTATTTGCTCAAACAAGGCTAATAAAGTGCGGGTTAATACAAAGGAGTGTTAGTTACAAGACTAGTAAGGTCATCCTAAAACTATATCTTGCGCTTGTGAGACCTCACTTGCATTCACAGTTCCAATTCTGGTCACGGCATTACAGAATGGATATAGAATCCTGGAAGGAATTCAGAGGAGAATGACAAGACTTATCCGGGCATTAGGAAACTTGAGTACAGAGACAGGTTAAAAGCATCTTAATTTACACCTCCCTCGAGAGACGTAGAGTGAGGGAGATATGATAGAGGTGTATAAATGGAAGGCAGGGCTGAACAAAGGGGACATTACAAAAGGTACTCAAACTACCCAACCAGAAGTTAACTCTGTATCAATGGTTTTAAATTAGACAAATTTAGAATTAGGCGCGGAATTAGGTAAACATTGGTTTGGAAATAGAGTAGTGGATGATTGGAACAAATTACCAAATATCATCATTAACTCGAATACGTTGGATAGCCTCAAACATAGGGTGGATGCTAATATGAGCAATAGGGGTTGGGTGTAAATGGGACTGCACAGTATGGGCCAATAGGCCCGCTGCAGTTCCTCCATTCATATATTCTTATGTTCTTAATTACTCTAGATTAAATGTACAGGTAAATTTAGGGAAAACAACAACATCGCAGCCATAATTGTACACCCAGTAGCAACACTCTTATGGAGGATGAATCAACAGATCAAGGTGAATGATTTTGTGGTGACGTGTGGTGAGGTTTGTGGTGACGGTGTGGTGGTATAGTGTCTTGGTGTCTGGATGACCTCTACCTCCCCTACACCTTCTCTTCCCTCCCTTCCACCGTATCACTTCTACCTTCCTATATTCTCTTCCCTCTTACTCATTGAAACACTTCTCTCTCTCTCTCTCTTCTCTCTCTCTCTCTCTCTCTCTCTCCCCCCCATCATTCCTATATCCTTCCTCCCCCATTCATTGTTTTTGTTCCTTCTTCCTTCTTGTTCTTCGTCTTTCTACCATACATCATCCTATCCATCCTCTTCCATCCTTACAACGTCCTCCCACACACTACCCTCGTCCCCTATTAACTCACCCTCTCCCTCCCTCTGCCTCCATCCTTTCTCACCCCCTCTCATCTCTCACTTCCTTCTCTCCTCTGGCTGGCTCTCCACTGACACCTGTCTCATCGCTATTCTGGCTCCTGCAGGAAGAAGTGACTCCTGGCGCCCCTGAGGACCCCCCGTGCTGGGAATATGTGTCCCTCGTCAGGCTGGTCTTGGTACCTCAACACGTATCACTATAATGCTTGTTATTTTTCTGTCGCTTCTCAAGAGGAAAGAGAGAGGTCAAAGATTTCTGACAAGGACGACAAGTTGATTTTTTTATTTGAATTTTAAAACAATATATTTTTTTATTTTAGAATAATAGAAATTGGGTTAGAGATAATTTATGAGGGAAAATATTAGGATTTTATTTATCTTTAACTTAGAAAGAGTCGATGAAAGATTTTAATTCTATATAATACATGAAAAAAGTTTACGATTTTAAGAAGAACATAAGAACTACCATCACTGCCTCACAGTGTGGGACCATAAAGTAGAAAATTATTTAGAAAAGATTATTGGAATATTTTAGAGAGAATATTTATTTATTTTTCCAAAGGGTTTTTTCTCTCCTTTCAGTACGAGAGAAAACGAGAAAATAAGAGAAAGAAATAATGAAAGTAGGAGAGAAATGTAGAGAGACACAGACAGACAGACAGCCATAGAAATAAAAGAGAGAGACACACAGACAGACAGACAGAAGGCCAAATCTTCGTTAGTCCTCCTGATGTGCCAAATAAGACAGACAGACAGACACACACACAGTACACACACTCACCTCCCGTCAGAACATAGCCTACCCAGGAGTATCGTATAACCTTCACATTCGTATTCACCGCCTCCTGCACACACATCAATCTCCCTGACACACACACACACACATTGACCGTACTTGGTGGGCTGTGAACGTTGCATGTTACACTATGACGGCTGTGTATGTTGTGTATGGTGGTGTTGTATGTAGGGTGTGTGTGTTTTATATTGTATTGTGAGGTATGGTTGCACTATTACGGTAGAGAGAAAGAGAGAGAGAGAAAAGGAGAGAGAGAGAGAAAAAGAAAAAGTTACTCTCTCTGACATTTCCCAGGCTCTAATTGTCCTGGATCACACGAGTCACCACTTGTTTTCCACCGAAGCTCAAGACGCCGTTCAAACACATCAGTTTCCTCACAATATTACTCCCTCTGCCCTCCCCCCCCTCACCCCCCTTTCTTCTTCCTCAGCGCCATGGGTCTTTTCTCACCAAAGGCTCACTCTTTGAAGATCTCCGTCCACAGTTGCCTGAAGACGTTGGTATTGTTCGTTGACAGGTTAGGTTAGGTTAGGTTAGGTTAGTTAGGTTAGGTTTTAGTGTTTGAGGTGCCAGTGTTTTTGTCCTGAGACTGCCACTGTGATGTTTTGTAGGTTTCATCTGTTGAGTACCTTTCTGAGAGTCCTTGGTGAGTCCTTTATGAGAGTCCTTGTTGAGTCTGAGTCCTTGGTAGTATCTTTCTGAGTCCTGGTGAGTCCTTTATGAGAGTCCTTGTTGAGTTCCTTTCTGAGTCCTTGGTGAGTATCTTTCTGAGTCCTTGGTGAGTCCCTTTATGAGAGTCCTTGTTGAGTCCCTTTCTGAGTCCTTGTTGAGTCCTTTTGTGAGAGTCCTTGGTAAGTCCCTCTCCTCTTTTGAATCCTCCAGAATTTCCTGTTGAGACCCTATTGGTTATATTGGGACCTTCATATGACACCTGTTGGAGGAAGGTTACTGGATGGACACCTCTGAGCGTGAGGTAAACAAGCTCTGGGAACCTTCCCTGCCGCTGAAGGTGACTGTTGTGAAGATGTAGGAGGAAGGTGGAGAAAAAACATTCGGGTGAACTCTTTGAAGACCTCCTGTCGCGTACTTGTGAAGTTTCTGGCCACAGATTTTGAAGACTTTACTGACATTCTTGAGAACCTTCCAGAAATCCTCTAGCCGTGAGGATGGGGCGGGGAGGTTTTGGTGACTAGACTGGGTAAGGTGGGAGGGAGAGGTGGGGCTTGGGTGGGAGGATAGGACTGGGCGAGACAGGAGGAAGGGTAAAGACTGGGTAGGGCGGGAGGAGGGCGGATAGGACTAGGTGGGGCGGAAGGAGAAAGGTAGGGGTGGGAGGGAGGATAGGACAGGGTAGGGCGGAATGAGGAGGGAGGATGGAAGGGAAGTCCACCAGCGATAGCCCTGGCATGTGACATAGCCAGAGCCGCGGCAGTGGTGGACAATGTAATCTAACTCTCCGGGATGTAGCGAAGGCATTTGACAAAGTCTAGCACGACGGTCTAAAATATAAGATCCTCCAACTCGGACTTCCAACATTGAAAAAGTTGCTTTGCAACTTTCTTGACAACAGAAATGCTAGACTGAGGGTGGGACAACACACAGGAGGCCTTCCCACTCATGAGCGGAGTCCTTCAGGGAAGCGTCCTCTCCCCACACCTATATATTATCTACACAAGTGACACCCCCCTCCCACTAGAATAGGTAACGAATATTATGTATGCAGATGACATCACTCTAATAACAACACATCAAGGAAAATCATGAGCGTTACAGGCCGACAACACCAGGCGGGAATTAGAAAGGGTAAATAACTACGAAAAACAATGGAAAATCCAAACCAGTCTCCTGAAATTCACAGTGATACCCTTATGAAGAAGGAAAACCCATCCATTAGTAACCAATAATGCCCAGATAGAATACAAAAGCGAGGCACCCTCCTGGGCCTGCATATATACGACAGGTTACTCATCATGTCCACACCAGGAAGGAAAAAGCAAGAAGAGAGCTGAAAACTATACCTCTTTAAAGCGCTTCCTGAAAATAAAAACTCCGCCTGGTGACATCATTTATCACACCGATATTAACACCCAATACCTCTTCATACTATGAGCACCACTCAAATATTAAAATTACAGGTGGTCCAAAATGAAGCCCTAGATTCATTACAGGTGAAAGATACCCTTCACCAGAACCACAGCCGAGATTCATAGAGACCTGAGAATGAAACCCATCAACCAGCAGCTGCACACTGGCCAGCAGAATCTGGCAAAAGATAGAACGATCAGAGCAAGAAACTCCTTCAAAGACTCCCACCAGATAACGACAACAACCATACATGGTTCCCAAAAATTACCAAATCTCAAAGGTCCATTATCACCCCTGATCTACGGCCAGGAAATAGACAACCTCCTGAACAGCATCCGCCAGTGGGGTCGGCGGAATATGAAATAAGGCCCTCAACACACTCATATATGGGACAGGGTAGGATATCTTGTGCCTGTACCGACAACAATAACTAACCCATGACACAACTCTAACACACTATTAAGCAGCTAGGCGGTCAGCCCGTCTCTCCCTCCTCCTAAATTTCTTCAATTTCCGAACTATAACTTCCTTCCCCACCTCTAATCTTCCTTCATTCCTCCTTTCTCTAAATTCCTAAAAAAAAAAAAAAAAAAAAAAAAGGAGGATGAGGAGAAGGGCTAGATGGGGGAGGGAGGAGGGCAGTGACTGAGAGGGCGGTGCATCGTGGGCCAGGAGAGAAGATTTGGGTTAAATGTGTTTCTTATCACCTTCTCTACTACCAGCACCGCGACCACCCACCACCACCCACACCAACCACCACGACCAGCCACCACCACCGACCAGCCATCACCACCACGACCAGCCATCACCAGCCACACCACCACCACCACCACCAGCCACCGACCAGCCACCACCAGCCACCACCACCACCCATCCCCACCAGCCACCACTACCACCACCACTACTACCATCACTACCACAACCACCACCACCACCAGCCACCCTACCAACCACAGACCATGCCACCACCACCAATAAATCACTAACGACCAAATCATCATACCACCACCACCACCACCACCAACCATCAGACCAGACCAATACCACCACCACCAACCACCACTACCACCCATCACTATCGCGCTACGCACACCCACCGCACCACCACCCACCTCGCAACCCATCTACACCATACCACCCCATACTTACATGCCTGCCACTTATCTCTACGACCACCAACCACACCAGCCACACAATACCGCCCACCACACCTACTTTCATATATTACCACCAACCACCACCAACCATACTGCTGTCGACCACCACCCACAGCCACCAGCCAACCACCACCAGCCAGCCACTACCAGCCACCAACCACCACCCACCACCACCTATCACAACCACCACCAACCACTACCAGCCACCACCACCACCCACCACCACCCACTATCACCACCACCAAACAATATATTGACCCCAGGTAATGAAGTTGACACGGCTGGTGTCCTCAGAATCGCCTGACGGGTCTCTGGGATCCCTCCACCATTCTTCTTCTACTTCTTGGCAGTGGTGGTGTGGTGTTGTTGTTGTTGTGTGTGTGTGTGTGTGTGTGTGTGTGTGTGTGTGTACTTGACGTCAAAACAGACATAAACGACAATAATGGAGTCCACAAATAGATTGATAAACAAGAGAATTGTAATTTCACAAATTTCAACGAAGACAAAAATACTAAGGCGTTTTCAAGTCTGTTAAGTCTGTTTGAACGACAACTTATCAAGACTTAAGTTCCAAATGCTTAAACTTTAATGAAAATCGATTACAGGAAGTTTGAGCAAAGGTTTGAATCTATTTTTTTATAACGATATTGTTAGAGAATAGTTAACATACATTTGGGGCCAAAGTTCCTCCCACGTGGTGAAACTGAGTAAGGAATGAGTCTCCAGACTGCTTACCCTGACTGTCATCTGGTGCTTGTGTGTGTTGGTGTATATCTCATTAAGTCGATGCTGCTTCACCTTGGGGAGGAGTGAGCTTTGACCCCCTTTATGGGGAATGAAGAACTATAGCATTATTTCCTACAGACAGGTATAAAGTTAGGTTACCTTTAAAGCTAACTTTGGTTAGCTTACGTTAGCTTTGTTTAGCAGTTATCTTTCCTTAACTATCACATACTTAATCATCACACACACTTAACCATCACACACTTAGCAATCCACACACTTAACCATCACACACACTTAACCATCCACCTTAACCATCACACACATAACCATCACACATAACAATCACACACTTAACCATCACACACACTTAACCATCGCACACTTAACCATCACACACATATCCTTCACACACCTTAGCCATCACACACATAACCATCACACATAACCATCACACCGCCAACCATCTCCACACACAATAACCATCACACATACTTATCCTTCACACACATAACCATCACACACTAACCATCCACACACATAACCATCACACATACTTATCCTTCACATGCTTATCCTTCACACACACTTAACCATCACACACATAACCATCACACACTTAACCATAACACACCTTAACCATCACACATTAACATCACACACACCATCACATAACCATCACACACACCAACCATCCACACACATAACCATCGCATATTAACCATCCACACATAACCATCACCTTAACCATCACACATAACCATCACCACACCATCTTAACCATCACACATAATAATCACACACAAACCATCACCAACAAGTCACATAACCATCAACACATAACCATCACACATAACCATCACACTAACCATCCACACATTTAACCGTCACATAACCATCACATATAACCATCACACTCTTCTAACCATCACACACAATTCCAACCATAGCACAATCCTTCACTCCATCCCTTAACCATCACACACATCTCAACCATCACACACACATAACCATCACACATAACCATCACACGCCAACCATCACACACATAACCATCACACACACAACCATCACACACTTAACCATCACACACACTTAACCATCACACACACTTAACCATCCACACACACTTAACCATCACACACACATAACAAATCACACGCCAACCATCCACGCCAACCATCCACACTTAGCCATCAACCATCACACACTTAACCATCACACACTTAACCATCACACACGCCAACCATCACACACACACTTAACCATCACACCACAATCACACATAACCATCACATAACCATCACCACACTTAACCATCACACACATAACCATCACACACACCTTAACCATCACACACACATAACCATCATACACATAACCATCACACACATAACCATCACACACATAACCATCACACACACTTATCCATCACACATAACCATCCACACACACTTAACCATCACACACTTAACCATCACACACTTAACCATCACACACATAACCATCACACACATAACCATCACACACATAACCATCACACATAACCATCACACACATAACCATCACACACCTTAACCATCACACACGCCAACAATCACGCAACCATCACGCCAACCATCACACACATAACCATCCACACACATAACCATCCACACCACATAGCCATCACACATAACCATCACACACACATACCATCACACATAACCATCACACATAACCATCACACACACTTAACCATCACACACACTTAACCATCACACACATAACCATCACACACACTTAACCATCACACATAACCATCACCACACATAGCACACACACACACTTAACCATCACACATAACAATCCACACACATAACCATCACACGCCAACCATCACACACATAACCATCACACACATAACCATCACACACATAACCATCACACACTTAACCATCACACACATAACCATCACATAACCATCACACATACTAAATCACACACACTTAACCATCACACATAACCATCACACACACTTAACCATCACACACACACTTCCAATCACACACATAACCATCACACCTTAACCATCACACACATAACCATCACACGCCAACCATCCACGCCAACCATTATACACATAACCATCACACACCTTAACCATCACACACATAACCATCACTCCATCACACACACGCCAACCATCACACGCCCAACCATCACACATAACCATCACACACATAACCATCACACACTTAACCATCACACACCTTAACCATCCACACACTTAACCATCACACCTTAACCATCACACATTTAATCATCTCCTCATAACCATCCACACACTTAACCATCACACACCCTCACTTAACCATCACACACATAACCATCACACATTTAATCATCTCACTCATAACCATCACACCGCCCTACACGCCAACCATCACACTTTAATCATCTCACTCCTTAACCATCACACACCTTAACCATCACACACCAACCATCACACACATAACCATCACACTTTATCATCTCCTCCAACCATCACACACATAAATCACATACCAACCATCACACATAACCATCCATAACCATCACACACATAACCATCACACACACTTAACCATCACACACATAACCATCACACACATAACCATCATTTAATCATCTCACTCACTTAACCATCACACACACTTAACCATCACATACACTTAACCATCACACTTAACCATCACACACACTTAACCATCACACACACTTAACCATCACACACACTTAACCATCACACATTAATCATCTCACTCATAACCATCACACACCCCAAATCACAACATACCATCACACACACAACCATCACACACTTAACCATCACACACACTTAACCATCACACCACTTCCATCACACACCAACCATCACACACACTCCAACCATCACACACACTTAACCATCACACATTTAATCATCTCCTCCCCTTAACCATCACACACACCAACCATCACACATAACCATCACACACATAACCATCACACACGCCACTATGCACATAACCATCACACACCAACCATCCACACGCCCAACCATCACACACCTCAACCATCACACACTTAACCATCACACATAACCATCACACATTTAATCATCTCACTCACTTAACCATCACACACATAACCATCCCCACATAACCATCACACACGCCAACCATCACACACTTAACCATCACCATTTAATCATCTCACTCACATAACCATCACGCCAACCATCCCACACATAACCATCACACATAACCATCCACACATTTAATCATCTCACTCATAACCATCACACACCTTAACCATACACACCAACCATCCACACCAACCATCACACGCCAACCATCACACATAACCATCCACACACTTAACCATCTCATCACCAACCATCACACACAACCATCCCACACACTTCAACATCACACACACTAACCATCACACATTTAATCATCTCACTCCACTAACCATCACACACATAACCATCACATACACTTAACCATCACACACTTAACCATCACACATAACCATCACACACACCAACCATCACACACACTCCACAATCACACATTTAATCATCTCACTCACTTAACCATCACACATAACCATCCCACACACTTAACCCTCACACACACCCAACCATCACACACCAACCATCACACATTTAATCATCTCACTCACATAACCATCACACCTTAACCATCCCACACACTCCCTTATCACACCAACCATCACACATTTAATCATCTCACTCACTTAACCATCACACACACATAACCATCACACATAACCATCACACATAACCATCACACACTTAACCATCACACACACTTAACCATCTCCACTCACTTAACCATCACACATAACAAATCACACATAACCATCACACCAACCATCACACATAACCATCACACACACCAACCATCACACACTTAACCATCCCACACACATAACCATCACATTTTAATCATCTCACTCACTTAACCATCACACACATAACCATCACACCTTAACCATCACACATTTAATCATCTCACTCCTTAACCATCACACACACTATAACCATCACACACATAACATCACACACACACACTTAACCATCACACACTTAACCATCACACACATATCATCTCACACACATAACCATACACATACTTATCCTTCCCACACACATTTAACCATCACACACTTAACCATCTAACACACATAACCATCACACATACTTATCATTCACACACACACTTAACCATCACAATACACCTTAACCATCACACATAACCATCGCACCTAACCATACCCATCACACACACACCCACAACTAACATCAACACACTTAACCATCACACACATAACCATCACACACATAGCCATCACACACACTTAACCATCACACACACTTAACCATCTCTTAACCATCACTTAACCATCACACATAACCATCACACACACTTAACACATCATCACACACACTTAACCATCACACACTAACCATCACACACTTAACCATCACACACTTAACCATCCACTGTACACATCATAACCATCACACTTAACCATCACACACCTCTACCATCACACACACCATCGCATCACACACTTAACCATCACACACTTAACCATCAACCATACACTTAACCATCACACACTTAACCATCACACACTTAACCATCACACACACACACTTAACCATCACCATCACACTTAACCATCACACACTTAACCATCACCACTTAACCATCATACACACTTAACCATCACACACATCTTAACCATCACACACATAACCATCACACACACTTAACCATCACACACACTTAACCATCACACACACTTAACCATCACACACTTAACCATCACACACACTTAAACGCTTTAACCATCACACACATAACCATCACACACACTTAACCATCACACACTTCCATCACACACACTTAACCACACCATCACACCAACCATCACACACTTAACCATCACACACACATAACCATCCACACATACACTTAACCATCACACACACACTTAACCATCACACACACACTTAACCATCACACACGTACACACACATTTAACCATCACACACACTTAACCATCACACACACTTAACCATCACACACACTTAACCATCCCATCACACATAACCATCACACCTTAACCATCACACACACTTAACCATCACACACTTATCCATCACACACAACTAACCATCCCACACACTTAACCATCTCACACACTTAACCATCCCACACACTTAACCAGCTCACACACTTAACCATCACACATTTAATCATCTCACACACTTAACCATCACACACTTACACCTCCAAAGCTGAACATTTCTCTATAGATAAAAACTTAGAAGGAAGAATTCGTCAAGACTAAATTATGTTAGAGATTTCCAATATGTCTGCATACAAATATGCCCGATGGGATATTATACACCTTCCATATTATCTTTCCTCACATATTGTTTACCCTGTGTGATATTGTTCATCAGCTCACAATATGGGTCCTGCTTTTTTATAGATTTATCCTGGTAAAAATATCCTTCCCCTGTTTTAATGTATTTTATTTTATAGTAACACACACACACACACACACACACACACACACACACACACACACACATTTACTGAGTTCCGTGTTAGAAGGTGATATAATACCGTGGGTTTATTGTTTATATATGTTAATCAACGTGAGCCAGGTTGTTTGTAGAGGGGAGAGCGAGGTAAACAGACTGACCTGAGATTCCAGACACCGTTAAGCTCAGTTCAAATTGTCTCACTCCATAACTAGCACCAGTATCACACTCTATGATTGGATGTCGTCTTTAAGTGTCTGGTTTAAGTGAGACGAGGAAGTGAGGTTGGAGGAGGTGGTGAAGGTAGAAGAGAAGGTGAGGTGAGGTGAGGTGAGGTGAGGTGAGGTTGGAGGAGGTGGTGAAGGTAGAAGAGAAGGTGAGGTGAGGTGAGGTGAGGTGAGGTGAGGAGTGAGGTTGGAGGTGGTGAGGTAGAAGAGAGAGGTGGAGGTGAGGTGAGGTGAGGTGGAGGTTGGAGGTGGTGAAGGTAGAAGAGGTGGTGGTGAGGTGAGGTGAGGTGAGGTTGGGGAGGTGAGGTGGTGAAGGTAGAAGAGAAGGTGAGGTGAGGGTGAGGTGGAGGAGGAGAGGCTGGAGGAGGTGGTGAGAGAAGTGAGGTGAGGTGAGAGGTGGTGAAGGTAGAATGAGGTGAGGTGAGGTGAGGTGAGGTTGGAGGTGGTGAGAGGTAGAAGAGAGGAGAAGGTTGAAGAGTGAGGAAGGTGGTGAGGTGAGGTTGGAGGAGGTGGTGAAGGTAGAAGAGAAGGTGAGGTGAGATGAGGTGAGGGAATGAGGTAAGGGAATGAGGTAAGGTGAGGTGAGGGAAGGGAAGGAGGAGAAATGAGAGGAAGAGGGGAAAAGTAAGGGAAAAGTGGTAGAATGAGGGGGTGAGGGAAGAGAAGAAGGTAAAGGGGGGAGGGGGGAGTAGAGGTGAGGGTGAAGAGAGAATATACGGCTTGACCTGGAAAATATTGCCAAGTTAGTCACGCCACCACTGCCTGACAACCATTAGGTAAACGTAGGCAGGTAAATTGACCAAGGTGGGGCTACCTGACTTGGCAACGCTGCACGACCGAGGCCCACCAAGGACACAAATGCAAATAATAATAATATAAAAGTATTACCAGATCAGCGACTCTCTCTCTCTCTCTCTCTCTCTCTCTCTCTCTCTCATCTCTTGACACATAGACGGGTAATTCGACAGAAAGACCAAAGAAATAAAAAAAAACAGAAACTCTAATACACTATTCTGTCTGTTACATGAATCACGTTCATTTCCCCAGGTTAATTTTCTTGCCGTATGTAAAGTGGGAAAAAGTACAGGGAGAGAAAAATACGAAGGAAAGAAAGAAGGAAGAAAAAGAGAGAAGGAGGGAGGGGCGGTAGGAGACGTTGATAGACAGAGAGGCAGTGTTTTATGAGAGCTAGCAGGTAGTTGAGGTGGAGGGAAGGAGGGAATAAAGGGAGGCAAAATGAGAAGGGGGAGGGAAAAGGATGACAGTAGAATGCTAGGTTGGAGAGTTATAGGAATAAGAAGAGGAGTGGAAGGGGGGTATAGGATAGGATGAAAGTAGGAAAGGGAGAAACAGGATGGAAGGGAGGAGGAGGTAGAATGGAAAGGAAGGGTGATAGAACAGAAGAAGGGAGAAATGGGGTGAGGGAGGAATATGGTATAGGATGTAAAGCACGATAATGAGGGAAGGGTGAAAGGGTGAGGTAGGAGAGAGACAGACAGACAGCCATATAGACAGACAGACAGACAGACAGAGAAGTTAAAGGTCGTAGTAAAAGCTGTACAGTGGACGACCCTCAACTCAAGGTAGGTCATTTAAATATCGCAGGTAAAGTTCGTCATTGAAATCAGGAATTCCTTTCAGAGATTTTGATTACGCTCTTCCCGGCCTCATCGTGCAGGGCTTTCACCTGCCATGCGTAATTTGCATCTGGATATCATTCCTTTCTGGTTAGGTTAGGTTAGGTTAGGTTAGGTTTGGTATGTGTTGACACTAAGGTCCTTAGAGACGACGCATTTACCTGGAAGTTGACGCATTTACCTGAAAGTAGACGCAATTACCTGAGAGCTGATTCATTTTCCTGAAAGTTACCTGAGTCAGCTGCAAACCTCTATAAGCAGAGTATTTTTGTATTATTTCTGAGGATACTTTCAGCAGGTGTAGTACTGAAAGGTTGTAAAGCTGTATGAGTATTGATTCATACTAAGCGTTAGGGCTGAATAACATACACTTGAACTTAACTCAGCGATTCGGCTTTTTATTCAGTTTCCGCTCTTCGTATTAATATTCTTGCTAGGTCGAGATGGTGAACGAGAGATCCTCCACTAGACAGTCATTAGGAACGGGATCAGTGAAACGTTCTTGTGTTTGGTGAGATAATTTTATAATTATTAATGTCAACAAAAGAATCGATTTATTTTGTTGCTTCTGCTATCTAATATTTAGTGAGTGCAGTTGTAGCAATGATAAACACGCACACACGCACACACACACACACGCACACGCTGCAGGTGATCTCGAAGTCGTGTTCTGTTAAAATGATCTGAATATAATATGTTGTGCGGCCGCTACACCCTCCCTGCAGCACTGTACTGGCTGATGCTGTACACTCACCTGAACACCTTCCTACACTTGTGTACAGACCTGGTCCACAATACACCTGAGTAACTTCAATACAATTTTTGCGTCAAGTCCCTGCGTCAGCCACTACGATGGATTCAAGACCCTGTATAATAGTCCTTCATTATTGTCTGATTTACTGTAAAGATATTCTCAGTGTTGGCTTAACGCTAAAGTTTGGTGGTACAGGAATGACGTTAAGTGTTGACACGGCGCGTAGCCAGGAATTTTTCTTGGGAAGGTTTAAGTCGGTGACTTAGTTAACTGTTACCCAAGGCGGCACTGTCACCACCACCACCACCATCGTCGCTGCAGCCGCCGCCGCCGCCGCCATCACCACCACCACCACCATCACCACCGACACCACCACCACCCACCACCATCGCCACCACCACCACCACCACCTCCTCACCTCACCACCATCACCACCACACCACCATCACCACCACCACCACCAATTACCACACTCACTTCACTTTTTCACCACCACCACCACCTCACCACCTCACACCACCATCGCCACTAAACCAATTCTCGATCACCACCACCCCACCACGATCGCCACCACTACCGCCGCCACCACCACCACCACCACCAACGCCACCACCATCACCACCACCATCGCCACCACCACCACCGCCATCATTACATAAGAACATAAGAACATAAGAAAGTGGGATACTGCAGGAGGCCGACTGGCCCATACAGGGCAGATCCCTTTCACACCCATCCCAGCACTTCCATGTGCCTATCCAACTTCGTCTTGAAGCTTCCTAGCGTCCCCGATCCTACTATAGCACTCGGTAGCCTATTCCACATATCCACAACTCTATTACCAAACCAGTGCTTGCCTATATCCTTTCTGAATCGGAATTTATCTAATTTAAAGCCATTTGTTCTAGTTATTTCGTTATTACTGAGCTTCAGAACAGCTTCCATTTTACCCTTGTTAATCCCACTTACCCACTTGTACACCTCTATCATATCTCCCTTAACTCTACGCCTCTCTAATGAATGTAAGCCTAAGCTTTTCAGTCTTTCTTCATATGGAAGGTTTCTAATATTATGGATCATTTTTGTCATTCTTCTTTGTACTCTCTCCAAAGAATCTATGTCCATTCTACAATAAGGACACCAGAACTGAACCGCATAATCCATGTGTGGCCTCACTAATGCTAGGTAAAGTTTCAAGATAACGTCAGCAGTTCTGTTACTCAGACCCTAGATATGAACCCAAGAATCCTGTTTGCCTTGTTGCGAACGCTAATACATTGTTTTTCTAGGTTTCAAGTCGTTGCCAACAAATACACCTAGATCTTTTCCACAAACTGAGTTTTCTATTTCTGTGTTACCTAGTTTATACTTAACGTTTGTATTCGTCTTCCTATCTGTAGTACCTTGCATTTATCAGTATTAAAATTCATTTGCCAGTCTACTGACCACTCATGTAAGGTATCTAGATCTCTTTGAAGGTGTTCAAAGTCACTGTCTGAATTTATCACTCTCCCATTTTGGTATCATCTGCAAATTTACTAATCCTACTAGTTATACCTAAATCAAGATCATTAATGAATATAACAAACAGCAGAGGGCCTAATACAGATCCCTGGGGAACTCCGCTTTTGACCGCACCCCAGTCTGACTTTAATCCATTTATGCTGACTCTTTGTTTCCTACCAGTTAACCATGACCTAATCCATTTTAATACTGATCCACCTATTCCATGTGCTTCTACCTTCCTTATCAATCTCTCATGAGGGACTCTATCGAATGCTTTACTGAAATCTAAATAAATTATATCATATGACCTATCATTATCTACCGCTTCATATACTTCTGAGAAAAAGCTAAGCAAATTTGTGAGACAAGAACGTCCCTGGGTGAACCCGTGCTGAGAAGAATGAATTAAGTTGAATGTTTCAAGGTGGCTTCTGATTTTTGTAGCAATAATTGACTCTAGCAACTTGCCTATGATTGACGTGAGACTAATGGGACGGTAATTTGATGCTATTGATTTATCACCCTTTTTGAAAATCGGAACTACATTTGCAAGTTTCCAAGCTTCTGGCACTAGGCCCGATTTTAATGACTTATTAAATAAAACTGCTAATGGATTACTCAACTCATCTCTGCATTCTTTTAATATTCTAGCATATACCTCGTCTGGACCAGGCGATTTATGAGGCTTCAGTTTGTTAATTACTTTAAGCACATCGTTACTAGTAATATTGATATTCATCAACATATTTTCAATACTGTCGTTATATACCTTATGAACTTCTGGAAACTGTGCTAGGTTTTCATTTGTGAATACGGAGCGAAAATGACTATTTAACGTACTACACATTTCTAACTCATCATCAGTCATTTCTCCTGTCGTAGTTTTAAGGGGACCTATTGTATCTCTAACCTGTGATTTATACAGTTGATAAAAAGCTTTGGGGTTATTTTTCGATTCGTTTGCTACCTTGATTTCATAATTTCTCTTTGCTTTCCTAATTTCTGTTTTTACCTGTCTTGTTAGGTTCTGATAGTAACCAAGTAAGTGATTTTCGCCTTTCTTAACTTTTCTATATACTCCTTTCTTTTTCCCTAGAAGATCTAAGAGTCTATTATTCATCCATTTTGGTTGGTTCCGTATCGATCTGAATTACCACCATCACC
>NW_024716456.1:0-18108 GCF_018991925.1 Homarus americanus | reverse complement strand
AAGTCCACCGTACTGATAAATTTGGCACCGCCTATGCTGTCTATTATATCTTCAATCAAAGGTAAAGGGTAGGAGTCTGAGACAGTGACCTGGTTCACTTTACGATAATCGGTACAGAAACGAAAGGTGCCATCGGGTTTTGGAATGAGAAGGCAAGGTGAAGCCCAGGGGGAGGTACTAGGCTCAGCTAAGTTATGTTTTAACAAAAAATCTACCTCCTTTTTCATAATCTCTCTTTTTTGTGGATTTAGTCGATATGCTGATTGCCCAATGGGTTGTACATCATCTGAGATTAGCTTAATATCATGTTTAAGTATATTGCAAAACCCTGGGAGGTCTGACGTGACTTTAGGAAATGTTGATAATAACTTAGTGAGATCTTTTGCCTGAGATGGATTCAGAACAGAAAAATACTCATCCAAGTTGTTGAGTATGTGACTGTTAGCAGGGTTTTCTTTAGGTAGAGGGAAGTCTAAATTCTCCAATAGGTCCATGTCATCTGTCTCCGGCTCCGGCCCTGACAAAACCGTATGCAATACAGGTTGACTTATAGCCTCTGGGATGTCTTCCTCTGACTGCCTGGAATGGTAAAGTTTCATGAGATTAATATGAACAAGTTGTGAATCTTTTCTGCGATCAGGAGTATGGACTATATAGTTGAGAGGAGATAGTTTATTTGCATTGACTTGAAAGTTTTGATGGAACCGTTCCAAGCAACCCTGGGACGGTGGGTGGTAAGCCGAAGATGTACAATGGTCCACACTGAGGTCTTTCATCACCTGTTTGAACAAAGATGAATCAGATTGTTGAACTGTAATGAGCTCATCCCTACTAATGGTCTTATTGTACAGATCTTCTGTGGGTAGGAAGATATTAGAGGTGGTTTTAGATGAAGAGGGCCCATTTCGCACACTCTGTGACCAGGTGACAGCACAAGATGGGAAAAGATGAGGAATAGTTTCTTTAAGGTCAGTGGTGGAGTTGACAGGTAAGGGAGAGTCGACTGTCTTTATGTTAGGAACCACTAGATCTCCTACTAAGTCATTACCCAATAATAAATGAATGCCGCACACGGGCATTGGGTCTTTCCTTATGGCTATTTGCACTTCCCCTGTAATCAAGGGACATTGGAGGTGCACTTTAGCTAAAGGATAGGAAGAATGGGATGAGAGATCCGAAATTAGAACACTCTCATTAGTAAATGCGGTAGATATATCAGGAATGACGTTAAACAGGAGGATAGATTGTGTTGCGCCCGTATCACGTAGTATACGAATAGGGAAAGAACGAGACCCCTCTATGATTGAAATTTTTCCCTCATAGGTGAATGAAGAAAAGAGATCCTGATGGGGCCTTTCCACATTGGTGTTTGCTATTGGTTTGGATTTGGGATCCAGGGAACTACTTTTAGCAATTCGACACTTTGGGTGTTTACAATTCTGGATCGTATGGCCTGGGTTTTTACAGTAAGAACAAGTAAGCTTGGTTGCATCGGGGGGAGTAGGTGTGGGACCTTTCGACCTACCACTCACGTTCCCAAGGTTATCAGAGGAGGACCTAACATGTCGGGAAGTACCACGTTCTCTACTGCCCAGTGACTCCACCAACAAAGCGTACGCATCAGCCAGCTCAGCAGCACGCCCTAAATTAACTTCTCCACGCTCCTCCACATGCTTCAAGATGTGAAATGGGTATCTTGCTCTTCCACCCTCCAGGACTACTCTCAAATTTAACAAATCCTGAAATGTGGAGGTTTCTGTAGCCTCTAACCACTTCTTAAAACCTAAGCTTTTCTTGAGCAAACTCAACAAAGGTGTGGGAAAATGGTTTGGTTAGTTTACGAAACTTCTGCCGGTATCCATCTGGCGTGATAGCATAAGAGGTGAGGATATTCTTTTTTACGTTATCATAGTCATCAGTCTGGTCTAAACAGTTATAAACTCTACGAGCCTTACCATATAATTTAAGAACTAACACTGACACCCACTGGTCCTTTGGCCACTCATTTTTCCCGGCTATTTTCTCAAAAGTCCTAAATGACCCGTCCATATCGGATTCATCAAACCCGGGAACAAGGGAAGAAGCAGTAGCAGGGTTAAAAGCAGCTAGTTTCTCTCTTAATGCCACTTCTTTTGATCTAAACTCCGAAGTTAAGGTGACTTCTATCTCTCTTACCTGTAGTTCTTTCAGTCTAACCTCCTGCTCCAACTTGGCCCGTTCCATCATTTCCTCATGCTCCAACTTGGCCTGTTCCGACCTGGCCTGTTCCAACTTTTCTTCATGCTGCAACTTGGCCTGTTCCGACCTTTCTTCAGGCTCCAACTTGGCCTGCTGCTCCAACTTGGCCTGCTCCAACTTGGCCTCCTTCTCCAACTTGGCCTGTTCCAACTCTAGTTCTTTCATTTTGATTTGGAACTCGAACCTTGCTCGTTCTAGTTCTAAGGCGTCTATTCGTTGTGTTTTTTCTTGAGGGCTAGCCAGACCTGAAGCAACTTCTGAGTGAGGAGGGGTGGTGGATAGTGGTTGAAGTTTCTTGGACATGGGCGTTAATCTGTCAACAGCGGATTCTTTTAAAACTTCATGTTGAACCAGCACTTCAATCACATGATTTTTTAACATTTCCTTAGTCAGTTGCTGTGAAAATGGGATATTATAATAGTTGGCTATTTCTTTCCATTCTTTCTTCAGGATATTAACACGTAATTTAGCTACGGAAGGATTTTCAATAAAATCCTGGAGATCAAAACCTGAGGTGGCCATTGTTAAGAAAAAATAGGATAAATTAACTAATGGTCAAAAGATAAGATAAGTGGATAACCTAGAAAATATCACGGCAGTGGATAACCAGAAAGTTCCGGAAACTAACCAAGTTATACCTAGGGAAATTACACTTATGATTATTGTTCTTCTGAGAAGATCCTTAGATAAGGATAAGAGACTTGAAAGAGGTAGGGCGTATTACGGCATAAATATAAAGATCCGGATTAACAACCCTGATATACTTGAAAGAGGTAGGGCGTATTACGGCATTAATATAAAGATCCGGATTAACAACCCTGATAAATGGTATGATTGACCCTGAATGAGATAATGAGAAGAACAATAATTGAGGCTTTATAATTATGGGGTCCTGGTAGAGCGTGGCGTCCCAAGATATCACTTCACCGTAAACTAGTGACTATGGAACAACCTACTCTGGAGTGAGGGTACGGCATTAAACAGATCCGGATTCTTCCCAACACTCGATAAGACTTACTACACAACTGCCACGTGTAATAACAGGTAAGCCTTATGACACTTGGAACCTAATATCCTACGTCTGTCACTCTTACTATACGATAATACCAATATATGCACACACATATGAAGGAAACTTTAAACTACCGTAAAGCAATTGTGAACAGAAGTGACTGGGAGGAATAATTAACACTGAGTAACAAGGGAGGAAGGAATATGGTACTTAAGGTCGTGTCCTGTCACGGTCGCCATTTGTTACGAGTTGGGGATTTAGAATATAGTTATACGTCTACCCAGATCCCAACAGGTAACAACAATAAAACAAAGACAATCGGACTATAAAAGGGTAGACAAAGGATGCGAGTTTTCGTTGTATATAATAGAGTACCATAAATCCCTTAACAAAATATTCAGCTTATAAATTACCCTTAACCAAACTTAACCTAAACATTAACAGTATATACATATTAATAAACATAAAACAATCTTGAAGCAAGTGGACGTGGGGGAGTTAATACAAATATAAGTACTTAAGTGAGGAGCTGAGATGGCTGACGAGTAAGGCTGAGTATTGTAGAAGACGGTAGGTAGTCACTGCACGTAGGTTTAGAGGATAGATGATCCTGTGGTCACTTCCCAGAGCCAAGTGCCTCTCCTCGAATTGGAGCTGACAAAGAAGACTGAGGAGGTGACGCAACAACCAGGATAGGGAGAAGGGAAACCTCGGAGTGGTAACTAAGACGAGTCATACTCGTGTCTCGTCCCTAGATGGCGTTGCTCGTGGTGCTGGGTAGGTAGATCAGGACAATAGATGGCGTGGTTCGTAGTGCGGGGTGGAGGGGTTCGTAACAATATATATTTCATTAGCCCAATAAAGCACGCGGACTTCTTCATATAATCAACACCTCACCCCACCAGGATTCGAACCCACGATCTTCTAATTATGACCGGGGAACGCTACCTCTGGCTCACCAGGAGACTAAAAGCATTCCTAGACTCTCCTATATTTCACACAAAGCCTGTTCAACGAGCTTATGGCGCCGTGAACCTTTAATGGGGACCACCCGTGCCGCTTAGGTGATCAGAGCAACGTTTTACCAAAAGCGGCTTCGAAACCCGAGGATCCATATATTTTTCATTAGCCCAATAAAGCACGCGGACTTCTACATATAATCAACACCTCACCCCACCAGGATTCGAACCCACGATCTTCTAATTATGACCGGGGAACGCTACCTCTGGCTCACCAGGAGACTAAAAGCATTCCTAGACTCTCCTCTATTTCACACAAAGCCTGTTCAACGAGCTTATGGCGCCGTGAACCTTTAATGGGGACCACCCGTGCCGCTTAGGTGATCAGAGCAACGTTTTACCAAAAGCGGCTTCGAAACCCGAGGATCCATATATTTTTCATTAGCCCAATAAAGCACGCGGACTTCTACATATAATCAACATCTCACCCCACCAGGATTTGAACCCACGATCTTATAATTGTGACCGGGGAATGCTACCTCTGGGCCACCAGGACAATAAAAGCAGTCTTAGACTCTGCTATATTTCACACAAAGCCTGTTCAACGAGCTTGTGGCGCCCAGAACCTCTAATGGGGACCACCCGTGCCGCTTAGGTGATCAGAATAAACTTTTTACCAAATGCGGCTTCGAAACACGAGGATCCATATATATTTCATTAGCCCAATAAAGCACGCGGACTTCTACATATAATCAACACCTCATCCCACCAGGATTTGAACCCACGATCTTCTAACTGTGACGGGCGAATGCTACCTCTGGGCCACCAGGACAATAAAAGCAGTCCTAGATTCTGCTATATTTCACACAAAGCCTGTTCAACGAGCTTATGGCGCCGTGAACCTCTAATGGGGACCCCCGTGCCGCTTAGGTGATCAGAGCAACGTTTTACCAAATGTGGCTTCGAAACCCGAGGATCCATATATATTTCATTAGACCATTAAAGCACGCGGACTTCTACATGTAATCAACACCTCACCCCACCAGGATTTAAACCAACGATCTTATAATTGTGACCGGGGAACGCTACCGCTGGGCCACCAGGACAATAAAAGCAGTCCTAGACTCTGCTATATTTCACACAAAGCCTGTTCAATGAGCTTATGGCGCCGTGAACCTCTAATGGGGACCACCCATGCCGTTTAGGTGATTAGAGCAACGTTTTACCAAATGCGGCTTCGAAACACGAGGATCCATATATATTTCATTAGCCCAATAAAGCACGCTCACTTCTTCATATAATCAACAACACACCCCACCAGGATTCGAACCCAAGATCTTCTAATTGTGACCGGGGAACGCTACCTCTGGGCCACCAGGACACTAAGAGCAGTCCTAGACTCTGCTATATTACACACAAAGCCTGTTCAACGAGCTTATGGCGCCATGAACCTCTAATGGGGACCACCCGTGCCGCTTAGGTGATCAGACCAACGTTTTACTAAATGCGGCTTCGAAACAAGAAGGATCCATATATATTTCATTAGCCCAATAAAGCACGCGGACTTCTACATATAATCAACACCTCACCCCACCAGGGTTCAAACCCACGATCTTATAATTGTGACCGGGGTATGCTACCTCTGGGCCACCACGACAATAAAAGCAGTTCTAGACTCTACTATATTTCACACAAAGCCTGTTCAACGAGCTTATGGCGCTATGAACCACTATAGGGGACCACCCGTGCCGCTTAGGTGATCAGAGCAACGTTTAACCAAATGCGGCTTCGAAACCCGAGGATCCATAAATATTTCATTAGCCCAATAAAGCACGCAGACTTCTACATATAATCAAAGCCTCACCCCACCAGGATTTGAAGCCACGATCTTATAATTGTGACCGGGGAACGCTACCTCTGGGCCACCAGGACAAGAAAAGCAGTCCTAGACTCTACTATATTTCACACAAAGCCTGTTCAACGACCTTATGGCGCCATGAACCTCTAATGGAGACCACCAGTGCCGCTTAGGTGATCAGAGCAACGTTTTACCAAATCCGGTTTCGAAACACGAGGATCCATATATATTTCATTAGCCCAATAAAGCACGTGGACTTTTACATATAATCAACACCTAACCCTACCAGGATTTGAACCCACGATCTTATAATTGTGACCAGGAAACGCTACCTCTGGGACACTAGGACAATAAAAGCAGTCCTAGACTCTGCTATATTTCACACAAAGCCTGTTCAACGAGCTTATGGCGCCGTGAACCTCTAATGGGGCCCACCCGTGCCACTTAGGTGATCAGAGCAACGTTTTACCGAATGCGGACTTCTACATATAATCAACACCTCACCCCACCAGGATTCAAACCCACGATCTTATAATTGTGACCGGGGTATGCTACCTCTGGGCCACAAGGACAATAAAAGCAGTCCTAGACTCTACTATATTTCACACAAAGACTGTTGAAGACCTTATGGCGCCATGAACCTCTAATGGAGACCACCCGTGCCGCTTAGGTGATCAGAGCAACCTTTTACCAAATCCGGCTTGGAAACACGAGGATCCATATATATTTCATTAGCCCAATAAATCACTCGGACTTCTACATATAATCAACACCTCACCCTACCAGGATTCAAACCCACGATCTTATAATTGTGACCGGGATATGCTACCTCTGGGCCACCAGGACAATAAAAGCAGTCCTAGACTCTACTATATTTCACACAAAGCCTGTTCAACGACCTTATGGCGCCATGAACCTCTAATGGGGACCACCCGTGCCGCTTAGGTGATCAGGGCAACGTTTTACCAAATCTGGCTTCGAAACACGAGGATCCATATATATTTCATTAACCCAATAAGGCACGCGGACTTCTACATATAATCAACACCTCAACCCACTAGGATTTGAACCAACAATCTTATAATTGTGACCGGGGGATGCTACCTCTGGGCCACCAGGACAATAAAAGCAGTCCTAGAGTCTGCTATATTTCACACAAAGCCTGTTCAACGAGCTTATGGCGCCGTGAACCTCTAATGGGGACCACCCGTGCCGCTTAAGTGATCAGGGCAACGTTTTACCAAATCTGGCTTCGAAACACGAGGATCCATATATATTTCATTAACCCAATAAAGCACGCGGACTTCTACATATAATCAACACCTCACCCCACCAGGATTTGAACCCCCAATCTTATAATTGTGACCGGGGGACGCTAACTCTGGGCCACCAGGACAATAAAAGCAGTCCTAGACTCTGCTATATTTCACACATAGCCTGTTCAACGAGCTTATGGCGCCGTGAAACTCTAATGGGGACCACCCGTGCTGCTTAGGTGATCAGACCAACATTTTACCAAATGCGGCTTCGAAACAAGAAGGATCCATATATATTTCATTAGCCCAATAAAGCACGAGACTTCTACATTTAATCAACACCTCACTCCCACCACAGGATTTGAACCCACGATCTTATAATTGTGACCAGGAAACGCTACCTCTGGGCCACTAGGACAATAAAAGCAGTTCTAGACTCTGCTATATTTCACACAAAGCCTGTTCAACGAGCTTATGGCGCCGTGAACCTCTAATGGGGACCCCCCGTGCCGCTTAGGTAATCAGAGCAACGTTTTACCAAATGTGGCTTCGAAACCCGAGGATCCATATATATTTCATTAGACCATTAAAGCACGCGGACTTCTACATGTAATCAACACCTCACCCCACCAGGATTTGAACCAACGATCTTATAATTGTGACCGGGGAACGCTACCGCTGGGCCACCAGGACAATAAAAGCAGTCCTAGACTCTGCTATATTTCACACAAAGCCTGTTCAATGAGCTTATGGCGCCGTGAACCTCTAATGGGGACCACCCATGCCGTTTAGGTGATCAGACCAACGTTTTACTAAATGCGGCTTCGAAACAAGAAGGATCCATATATATTTCATTAGCCCAATAAAGCACGCGGACTTCTACATATAATCAACACCTCACCCCACCAGGGTTCAAACCCACGATCTTATATTTGTGACCGGAGTGTGCTACCTCTGGGCCACCACGACAATAAAAGCAGTTCTAGACTCTACTATATTTCACACAAAGCCTGTTCAACGAGCTTATGGCGCTATGAACCACTATAGGGGACCACCTGTGCCGCTTAGGTGATCAGAGCAACGTTTAACCAAATACGGCTTCGAGATCCGAGGATCCATAAATATTTCATTAGCCCAATAAAGCACGCAGACTTCTACATATAATCAAAGCCTCACCCCACCAGGATTTGAAGCCACGATCTTATAATTGTGACCGGGGAACGCTACCTCTGGGCCACCAGGACAAGAAAAGCAGTCCTAGACTCTACTATATTTCACACAAAGCCTGTTCAACGACCTTATGGCGCCATGAACCTCTAATGGGGACCACCAGTGCCGCTTAGGTGATGAGAGCAACGTTTTACCAAACCCGGTTTCGAAACACGAGGATCCATATATATTTCATTAGCCCAATAAAGCACGTGGACTTTTACATATAATCAACACCTCACCCTACCAGGATTTGAACCCACGATCTTATAATTGTTACCAGAAAACGCTACCTCTGGGCCACTAGGACAATAAAAGCAGTCCTAGACTCTGCTATATTTCACACAAAGCCTGTTCAACGAGCTTATGGCGCCGTGAACCTCTAATGGGGCCCACCCGTGCCACTTAGGTGATCAGAGCAACGTTTTACCGAATGCGGACTTCTACATATAATCAACACCTCACCCCACCTGGATTCAAACCCACGATCTTATAATTGTGACCGGGGTATGCTACCTCTGAGCCACAAGGACAATAAAAGCAGTCCTAGACTCTACTATATTTCACACAAAGACTGTTGAACGACCTTATGGCGCCATGAACCTCTAATGGAGACCACCCGTGCCGCTTAGGTGATCAGAGCAACCTTTTACCAAATCCGGCTTGGAAACACGAGGATCCATATATATTTCATTAGCCCAATAAATCACTCGGACTTCTACATATAATCAACACCTCACCCTACCAGGATTCAAACCCACGATCTTATAATTGTGACCGGGGTATGCTACCTCTGGGCCACCAGGACAATAAAAACTGATCCTAGACTCTACTATGTTCACACACAAAGCCTGTTCAACGACATATGGCGCCATGAACCTCTAATACGAGGACCACCCGTGCCACTTAGGTGATCAGAGCAACGTTTTACCAAATGCGGCTTCGAAACAGGAGAATCCATATATATTTCATTAGCCCAATAAAGCACCCGGACTTCTACATATTATCAACACCTCACCCCACCAGGATTTAAACCCAAGATCTTATAATTGTGACCGGGGAACGCTACCTCTGGGCCACCAGGAAAAAAAAGCAGTCCTAGACTCTGCTATATTTCACACAAAGCCTGTTCAGCGAGCTTATGGTATATGAACCTCTAATAAGACCACCGTGCAGCTTGATGATCAGAACAACGTTTTTGCAAATCTGGCTTGAAACACGAGGATCCATATATATTTCATTAACCCAATAAAGCACGCGGACTTCTACATATAATCAACACCTCACCCCACCAGGATTTGAACCCACAATCTTATAATTGTGATCGGGGGACGCTAATTCTGGGCCACCAGGACAATAAAAGCAGTCCTAGACTCTGCTATATTTCACACATAGCCTGTTCAACGAGCTTATGGCGCCGTGAAACTCTAATGGGGACTACCCGTGCTGCTTAGGTGATCAGACCAACATTTTACCAAATGCGGCTTCGAAACAAGAAGGATCCATATATATTTCATTAGCCCAATAAAGCACGTGGACTTCTACATTTAATCAACACCTCACCCCACCAGGATTTGAACCCACGATCTTATAATTGTGACCGGGGAACGCTACCTCTGGGCCACCAGGACAATAAAAGCAGTCCTAGACTCTGCTATATTTCACACAAAACCTGTTCAACGAGCTTATGGCGCCGTGAACCTCTGATGGGGACCACCCATGCCGCTTAGGTGATCGGAGCAACGTTTTACCAAATGCGGCTTTGAAGCACGAGGATCCATATATATTTCATTAGCCCAATAAAGCACGCGGACTTCTTCATATAATCAACACCTCACCCCACCAGGATTCGAACCCACGATCTTCTAATTATGACTGGGGAACGCTACCTCTGGCTCACAAGGAGACTAAAAGCATTCCTAGACTCTCCTATATTTCACACAAAGCCTGTTCAACGAGCTTATGGCGCCGTGAACCTCTAATGGGGACCACCCGTGCCGCTTAGGTAATCAGAGCAACGTTTTACCAAATGCGGCTTCGAAACCCGAGGATCCATATATTTTTCATTAGCACAATAAAGCACGCAGACTTCTACATATAATCAACACCTCACCCCACCAGCATTTGAACCCACGATCTTATAATTGTGACCGGGGAATGCTACCTCTGGGCCACCAGGACAATAAAAGCAGTCCTAGACTCTGCTATGTTTCACACAAAGCCTGTTCAACGAGCTTATGGCGCCGTGAACCTCTAATGGGGACCACCCGTGCCGATTAGGTGATCAGAGCAACGTTTTACCAAATGTGGCTTCGAAACTCGAGGATCCATATATATTTCATTAGACCATTAAAGCACGCGGACTTCTACATGTAATCAACACCTCACCCCACCAGGATTTGAACCAACGATCTTATAATTGTGACCGGGGAACGCTACCGCTGGGCCACCAGGACAATAAAAGCAGTCCAAGACTCTGCTATATTTCACACAAAGCCTGTTCAATGAGCTTATGGCGCCGTGAACCTCTAATGGGGACCACCCATGCCGTTTAGGTGATTAGAGCAACGTTTTACCAAATGCGGCTTCGAAACACGAGGATCCATATATATTTCATTAGCCCAATAAGGCACGCTCACTTCTTCATATAATCAACAACACACCCCACCAGGATTCGAACCCAAGATCTTCTAATTGTGACCGGGGAACGCTACCTCTGGGCCACCAGGACACTAAGAGCAGTCCTAGACTCTGCTATATTACACACAAAGCCTGTTCAACGAGCTTATGGCGCCATGAACCTCTAATGGGGACCACCCGTGCCGCTTAGGTGATCAGACCAACGTTTTACTAAATGCTGCTTCGAAACAAGAAGGATCCATATATATTTCATTAGCCCAATAAAGCACGCGGACTTCTACATATAATCAACACCTCACCCCACCAGGGATCAAACCCACGATCTTATAATTGTGACCGGGGTATGCTACCTCTGGGCCACCACGACAATAAAAGCAGTTCTAGACTCTACTATATTTCACACAAAGCCTGTTCAATGAGCTTATGGCGCTATGAACCACTACAGGGGACCACCCATGCCGCTTAGGTGATCAGAGCAACGTTTTACCAAATGCGGCTTGGAAACACGAGGATCCATATATATTTCATTAGCCCAATAAATCACTCGGACTTCTACATATAATCAACACCTCACCCTACCAGGATTCAAACCAATGATATTATAATTGTGACCGGGGTATGCTACCTCTGGGCCACCAGGACAAGAAAAGCAGTCCTAGACTCTACTATATTTCACACAAAGCCTGTTCAACGACCTTATGGCGCCATGAACCTCTAATGGGGACCACCAGTGCCGCTTAGGTGATCAGAGCAACGTTTTACCAAATCCGGTTTCGAAACACGAGGATCCATATATATTTCATTAGCCCAATAAAGCACGCGGACTTTTACATATAATCAACACCTCACCCTACCAGGATTTGAACCCACGATCTTATAATTGTGACCAGGAAACGCTACCTCTGGGCCACTAGGACAATAAAAGCAGTCCTAGACTCTGCTATATTTCACACAAAGCCTGTTCAACGAGCTTATGGCGCCGTGAACCTCTAATGGGGACCACCCGTGCCGCTTAGGTGATCAGAGCAACCTTTTACCAAATCCGGCTTGGAAACACGAGGATCCATATATATTTCATTAGCCCAATAAATCACTCGGACTTCTACATATAATCAACACCTCACTCTACCAGGATTCAAACCCACGATCTTATAATTGTGACCGGGATATGCTACCTCTGGGCCACCAGGACAATAAAAGCAGTCCTAGACTCTACTATATTTCACACAAAGTCTGTTCAACGACCTTATGGGGCCATGAACCTCTAATGGGGACCACCCGTGCCACTTAGGTGATCAGGGCAACGTTTTACCAAATCTGGCTTCGAAACACGAGGATCCATATATATTTCATTAACCCAATAAAGCACGCGGACTTCTACATATAATCAACACCTCACCCCACCAGGATTTGAACCCACAATCTTATAATTGTGACCGGGGGACGCTAACTCTGGGCCACCAGGACAATAAAAGCAGTCCTAGACTCTGCTATATTTCACACATAGCCTGTTCAACGAGCTTATGGCACCGTGAAACTCTAATGGGGACCACCCGTGCTGCTTAGGTGACCAGACCAACATTTTACCAAATGCGGCTTCGAAAGAAGAAGGATCCATATATATTTCATTAGCCCAATAAAGCACGTGGACTTCTACATTTAATCAACACCTCACCCCACCAGGATTTGAACCCACGATCTTATAATTGTGACCGGGGAACGCTACCTCTGGGCCACCAGGACAATAAAAGCAGTCCTAGACTCTGCTATATTTCACACAAAACCTGTTCAACGAGCTTATGGCGCCGTGAACCTCTGATGGGGACCACCCATGCCGCTTAGGTGATCGGAGCAACGTTTTACCAAATGCGGCTTCGAAGCACGAGGATCCATATATATTTCATTAGCCCAATAAAGCACGCGGACTTCTTCATATAATCAACACCTCACCCCACCAGGATTCGAACCCACGATCTTCTAATTATGACCGGAGAACGCTACCTCTGGCTCACAAGGAGACTAAAAGCATTCCTAGACTCTCCTATATATCACACAAAGCCTGTTCAACGAGCTTATGGCGCCGTGAACCTCTAATGGGGACCACCCGTGCCGCTTAAGTAATCAGAGCAACGTTTTACCAAATGCGGCTTCGAAACCCGAGGATCCATATATTTTTCATTAGCCCAATAAAGCACGCAGACTTCTACATATAATCAACGCCTCTTACCCAGCATTTGAACCCACGATCTTATAATTGTGACGGGGAATGCTACCTCTGAGCCACCAGGACAATAAAAGCCAGTCCTAGACTCTGCTATGTTTCTAAAGCTGACTCGCGAGCTTATAGGCCGTGAACCTCTAATGGGGACCACCCGTGCGGCAGGTGATCAGGCAACGCTTTACCGTCTTGACCCGAGCATGAGGATCCATATATATTTCGTGCTTAATTAAGCCGCTTTGGACTTCCTTCATATAATCATTTACCTCACTTGCAGGATTCCGAACCACAGTCTTCCTGGAGAATTGCGACAGAGCGCTACCTCTGGAGCTGAGGACACTAAAAGCATTCCTAGACTCACTATATTTCACACAAAGCCTGTTCAACGAGCTTATGGCGCCGTGAACCTCTAATGGGGACCACCCGTGCAGCTTAGGTTATCAGAGCAACGTTTTACCAAATCCGGCTTCGAAACACGAGGATCCATATATATTTCATTAGCCCAATAAAGCACGCGGACTTCTTTATATAATCAACACCTCACCCCACCAGGATTCGAACCCACGATCTTATAATTGTGACTGGGGAACGCTACCTCTGAGCCACCAGAGCAATAAAAGCAGTCCTAGACTCTGCTATATTTCACACAAAGCCTGTTCAGCGAGTTTATGGCGCCGTGAACCTCTAATGGGGACCACCCGTGCCGCTGAGGTGATCAGAGCAACGTTTTACCAAATCCGGTTTCGAAACACGAGGATCCATATATCTTTCATTAGCCCAATAAAGCATGCGGACTTCTACATATAATCAACACCTCACCCCACCAGGATTCAAACCCACGATCTTATAATTGTGACCAGGGTATGCTACCTCTGGGCCACCAGGACGTAAAAGCAGTCTAGACTCTGCTATATTTCACAAAGCCTGTTCAACGACCTTATGGCACCACTTAAGACCTCTAATGGGGCCCACCCGTGCAGCACCAGGTGATCCAGGGCAAGTTTTTACCAAATCTGGCTTCAGCTGCAGGGATCCGTCTTATATTTCATTGGCCCAATAAAGCATAGGACTTCTACGTAATCAACACCTCCTTACCAGGATTTGAACCCGATCTTATAATTGTGACCGGGGAACGCTACCCTTGGGCAACAAGGACAATAAAAGCAGTCCTAGACTCTACCATATTTCACACAAAGCCTGTTCAACGATCTTATGGCGCCATGAACCTCTAATGGGGACCACCCGTGGCGCTTAGGTGATCAGAGCAACGTTTAACCAAATGTGGCTTTGAAACCCGAGGATCCATATATATTTCATTAGCCCAATAAAGCACGCAGACTTCTGCATATAATCAACGCCTCACCCCACCAGGATTTAAACCCACGATCTTATAATTGTGAAAGGGGAACGCTACCTCTGGGCCACCAGGACAATAAAAGCAGTCCTAGACTCTACTATATTTCACACAAAGCCTGTTCAACGACCTTATGGCGCCATGAGCCTCTAATGGGGACCACCCGTGGCGCTTAGGTGATTAGAGTAACGTTTAACCAAATGCGGCTTCGAAACCCGAGGATCCATATATATTTCATTAGCCCAATAAAGCACGCAGACTTCTGCATATAATCAACGCCTCACCCCATCAGGATTTAAACCCACGATCTTATAATTGTGAAAGGGGAACTCTACCTCTGGGCCACCAGGAAAATAAAAGCAGTCCTAGACTCTGCTATATTTCACACAAAGCCTGTTCAACGAGCTTATGGCGCCGTGAACCTCTAATGGGGACCACCCGTGCCGCTTAGGTGATCAGAGCAACGTTTTACCAAATGCGGCTTCGAAACAAGATGGATCCATATATATATTTCATTAGCCCAATAAAGCACGTGGACTTCTACATATAATCAACACCTCACCCCACCAGGATTTGAACCCACGATCTTATAATTGTGACGGGGGAACGCTACCTCTGGGCCACCAGGACAATAAAAGCAGTCCTAGACTCTGCTATATTTCACACAAAGCCTGTTCAGGCTTATGGCGTGGTTTCTAATGGGGACCGCGTGCAGCAGGTAATCAGGCAACGTTTTTACCGTCACGGCTTGAAACCGAGGATCATATATTTTCATTAGCCCAATAAAGCAAGCTTCACCATATAATCAACACCTCACCCACCAGCATTTGAACCCGATCTTAAAATTGTGACGGGAGATGATGCTACCTCTGCGCCACCAGGACAATAAAAGCAGTCCTAGACTCTACTATATTTCACACAAAGCCTGTTCAACGACCTTATGGCGCCGTGAGCCTCTAATGGGGACCACCGGTGCTGCTTAGGTGATCAGAGCAACGTTTTACCAAATCCGGCTTGGAAACACGAGGATCCATATATATTTCATTAGCCCAATAAAGCACTCGGACTTCTACATATAATCAACACCTCACCCCACCAGGATTCAAACCCATGATCTTATAATTGTGACCGGGGAACGCTACCTCTGAGCCTCCAGGAAAATAAAAGCAGTCCTAGACTCTGCTATTTCACACAAAGCCTATTCAACGAGCTTTTGGCGCCCTGAACCTCTAATGGGGACCACCCGTGCCGCTTAGGTGATCAGAGCAACGTTTTACCAAATGCGGCTTCGAAACACGAGGATCCATATATATTTAATTAGCCCAATAAAGCACGCGGACTTCTTTATATAATCAACACCTCACCCCACCAGGATTCGAACCCGCGATCTTATAATTGTGACTGGGGAACGCTACCTCTGAGCCACCAGGACACTATAAGCACTCCTAGACTACTGTTATATTTCACACAAAGCCTGTTCAATGACCTTGTAAGCCATGAACCTCTAATAGGGGACCACCGTCCGCTTAGGTGATCAGGAGCAACGTTTTACCAAATCTGGCTTGAAACGAGGATCTATATATATTTCATTAGCCCAATAAAGCACGCGGACTTCTACATATAACCAACACCTCACCCCACCAGGATTTGAACCCACGATCTTATAATTGTGACCGGGGAACGCTACCTCTGGGCCACTAGGACAATAAAAGCAGTCCTAGACTCTGCTATATTGCACACAAAGCCTGTTCAATGAGCTTATGGCGCCGTGAACCTCTAATGGGGACCACCCGTGCTGCTTAGGTGATGAGACCAACATTTTACCAAATGCGGCTTCGAAACAAGAAGGATCCATATATATTTCATTAGCCCAATAAAGCATGCGGACTTCTACAATTAATCAACACCTCACCCCACCAGGATTTGAACCCACGATCTTATAATTGTGACCGGGGAACGCTACCTCTGGGCCACCAGGACAATAAAAGCATTCCTAGACTCTGCTATATTTCACACAAAGCATGTTCAACGAGCTTATGGCGCCGTCAACCTCTAATAGGGACCACCCGTGCCGCTTAGGTGATCAGAGCAACGTTTAACCAAATGCGGCTTCGAAACCTGAGGATCCATATATATTTCATTAGTCCAATAAAGCACGCAGACTTCTACATATAATCAACACCTCACCCCACCAGGATTTGAACCCACGAACTTATAATTGTGACCGGGGAATGATACCTCTGGGCCACCAGGACAATAAAAGCAGTCCTAGACTCTGCTATATTTCACACAAAGCCTGTTCACCGAGCTTATGGCGCCGTGAACCTCTAATGGGGACCACGAGTGCCGCTTAGGTGATGAAACCAACATTTTACCAAATGCTGCTTCGAAACAAGAAGGATCCATATATATTTCATTATCCCAATAAAGCACGCGGACTTCTACATTTAATCAACACCTCACCCCACCAGGATTTGAACCCACGATCTTAAAATTGTGACCGGCGAACGCTACCTCTGGGCCATCAGGACAATAAAAGCAGTCCTAGACTCTGCTATATTTAACACAAAGCCTGTTCAACGACCTTATGGCGCCATGAACCTCTAATGGGGACCACCCGTGCCGCTTAGGTGATCAAAGCAACGTTTTACCAAATCCGGTTTCGAAACCCGAGGATCCATGTATATTTCATTAGCCCAAAAAGCACGCGGACTTCTACATTTAATCAACACCTCACGCCACCAGGATTTGAACCCACGATCTTAAATTGTGACCGGGGAATGCTACCTCTGGGCCACCAGGACAATAAAAGCAGTCCTAGACTCTGCTATATTTCACACAAAGCCTGTTCAACGACCTTATGGCGCCATGAACCTCTAATGGGGACCACCCGTGCCGCTTAGGTGATCAGAGCAACGTTTTACCAAATCCGGTTTCGAAACCCGAGGATCCATGTATATTTCATTAGCCCAAAAAAGCACGCGGACTTCTACATTTAATCAACACCTCACGCCACCAGGATTTGAACCCACGTTCTTAAATTGTGACCGGGGAATGCTACCTATGGGCCACCAGGACAATAAAAGCAGTCCTAGACTCTGCTATATTTCACACAAAGCCTGTTCAACGAGCTAATGGCGCCGTGAACCTCTAATGGGGACCACGAGTGCCGCTTAGGTGATCAGACCAACATTTTACCAAATGCGGCTTCAAAACAAGAAGGATCCATATATATTTCATTATCCCAATAAAGCAAGCGGACTTCTACATTTAATCAACACCTCACCCCACCAGGATTTGAACCCACGATCTTATAATTGTGTCCGGGGAACGCTACCTCTGGGCCACCAGGACAATAAAAGCA
>NW_024716455.1:0-16313 GCF_018991925.1 Homarus americanus | reverse complement strand
GCTTTATTGGGCAAATGAAATATATATGGATCCTCGTGTTTTGAAGCCGCATTTGGTAAAACGTTGCTCTAATCACCTAAGCAGCACGGGTGGTCTCCATTAGAGGTTCACAGCGCCATAAGCTCGTTGAACAGGCTTTGTGTGAAATATAGCAGAGCCTACGAATGCTTTTATTGTCCTGTTGGCCCAGAGGTAGCGTTCCCCGGTCACAATTATAAGATCGTGGCTTCAAATCCTGGTCGGGTGAGGCGTTGATTATATGTAGAAGTCCGCGTGCTTTATTGGGCTAATGAAATATATATGGATCCTCGTGTTTCCAGCCGAATTTGGTAAAACGTTGCTCTGATCACCTAAGGGGTACGGTGGTCCCCATTAGTGGTTCATGGCGCCATAAGGTCGTTGAACAGGCTTTGTGTGAAATATAGTAGAGTCTAGGACTGCTTATAGTGTCCTGGTGGCCCATAGGTAGCGTTCCTCGGTCACAATTATAAGATCGTGGGTTCGAATCCTGGTGGAGTGAGGTGTTGATTATATGTAGAAGTAAGCGTGCTTTATTGGGCTATTGAAATATATATTGATCCTCGTGTTTCGAAGCCGGATTTGGTAAAACGTTGCTCCGATCACCTAAGCGGCACAGGTGGTCCCCATTAGAGGTTCATGGCGCCATAAGGTTGTTGAACAGGCTTTGTGTGAAATATAGTAGAATGTAGGACTGCTTTTATTGTCCTGGATGCCCAGAGGTAGCGTTCCCCGGTCACAATTATAAGATAGTGGGTTCAAATCCTGGTGGGGTGAGGTGTTGATTATATGTAGAAGTCCGCGTGCTTTATAGTGCTAATGAAATATCTATGGATCCTCGTGTTTCCAAGCCGGATTTGGAAAACGTTGCTCTTATCACCTAAGCGGCACGGGTGGTCCCCATTAGAGGTTCATCGCGCCATAAGGTCGTTGAACAGGCTTTGTGTGAAATATAGTAGAGTCTAGGACTGCTTTTATTGGCCTGGTTGCCCAGAGGTAGCGTTCCCCGGTCACAATTTTAAGATCGTTGGTTCAAATCCTGGTGGGGTGAGGTGTTGATTATATGAAGTCCGCGTGGCTTTTTTATTGGGTTAATGAAATATATATGATCTCGTGGTTTCGGGCCGATTTGGTAAAACGTTGCTCTGATCACCTGCTGCACGGATGGTCCCCTATTAGAGGTTCACAGCGCCATAAGCTCGTTGAACAGGCTCAGGAAATATAGAGCTCATTTAATGCTTTTATTGTCCTGTTGGCCCAGAGGTAGCGCTCTCGGTCACAATTATAAGATTGTGGGTTTGAATCCTGGTGGGGTGAGGTGTTTGTTATATATAGAAGTCCGACTGCTTTATTGGGCTAATGAAATATATATGGATCCTCGTGGTTCCAAGCCGGATTTGGTAAAACGTTGCTCTGATCACATAAGCGGCACGGGTGGTCCCCAATAGAGGTTCACTGCGCCATAACCTCGTTAAACAGGATTTGTGTGAAATATAGCAGAGTCTAGGACTGCTTTTAGTGTCCTGGTGGCCCAGAGGTAGCATACCCCGGTCACAATTATAAGATCGTGGGTTTGAATCCTAGTGGGGTGAGGTGTTGATTACATGGATGTCTGAGTGCTTTATTGGGCTAATGAAATATATGGATCTCGTGGTTTTCAAGCCGGATTTGCAAAACGTTGCTCTGATCACCTAAGCGGCACGGATGGTCCCTATTAGAGTGTCTGGGCAGCGCCATAAGCAAGCTCGTTGAACAGGCTTTTGTGAAATATAGCAGAGTCTAGGACTGCTTTTATTGTCCTGGTGGCCCAGAGGTAGCGTTCCTCGGTCACAATTATAAGATCGTGGCTTCAAATCCTGGTGGGGTGAGGCGTTGATTATATGTAGAAGTCCGCTTGCTCTATTGGGCTAATGAAATATATATGGATCCTCGTGTTTCCAAGCCGGATCTGGTAAACCTTGCTCTGATCACCTAAGCGGTACGGTGGTCCCCATTAGAGGTTCATGGCGCCATAAGGTCGTTGAACAGGCTTTGTGTGAAATATAACAGAGTCTAGGACTGCTTATGGTGTCCTGGTGGCCTATAGGTAGCGTTCCTCGGTCACAGTTATAAGATCGTGGGTTCGAATCCTGGTGGGGTGAGGTGTTGATTATATGTAGAAGTCCGCGTGCTTTATTGGGCGAATGAAATATATATGGATCCTCGTGTTTTGAAGCCGGATTTGGTAAAACGTTGCTCTGATCACCTAAGCGGCACGGATGGTCCCCTATAGTGGTTCACAGCCGAGCAAGCCTGCTGGACCAGGCTTGTGTGAAATAATATAGCAGAGTCTAGACTGCTTTTATTGTCCTGGTGGCCTAGAGGTAGCGTTCCCCGGTCACAATTATAAGATCTTGGGTTTAAATCCTGGTGGGGTGAGGTGTTGATTATATGTAGAAGTCTGCGTGCTTTATTGGGCTAATGAAATATATATGGATTCTCCTGTTTCGAAGCCGCATTTGGTAAAACGTTGCTCTGATCACCCAAGTGGCACGGGTGGTCCCCTATAGTGGTTCACAGCCCCATAAGCTCGTTGAACAGGCTTTGTGTTAAATATAACAGAGTCTAGGACTGCTTATAGTGTCCTGGTGGCCCATAGGTAGCGTTCCTCGGTCACAATTATAAGATCGTTGTTTCGAATCCTGGTGGAGTGAGGTGTTGATTATATGTAGAAGTCCGCGTGCTTTATTGGGTTAATGAAATATATATGGATCCTCGTGTTTCGAAGCCGGATTTGGTAAAACGTTGCTCTGATCACCTAAGCGGCACGGATTGTCCCCATTAGAGGTTCACAGCGCCATAAGCTCGTTGAACAGGCTTTTTGTGAAATATTGCAGAGTCTAGAACTGCTTTTATTGTCCTGGTGGCCCAGAGGTAGCGTTCCCCGGTCACAATTAGAAGATCGTGGGTCCGAATCCTGGTTGGGTGAGGTGTTGATTATATGTAGAAGTCCGGTTGTTTTTTTGGGCAAATGAAATATAAATGGATCCTAGTGTTTTGAAGCCGCATTTGGTAAAACGTTGCTCTGATCACCTAAGCAGCACGGGTGGTCCCCATTAGAGGTTCACGGCGCCAAAAGCTCGTTGAACAGGCTTTGTGTGAAATATAGCAGAGCCTACGAATGCTTTTATTGTCCTGTTGGCCCAGAGGTAGCGTTCCCCGGTCACAATTATAAGATCGTGGCTTCAAATCCTGGTGGGGTGAGGCGTTGATTATATGTAGAAGTCCGCTGCTTTATTGAGCTAATGAAATATATATGGAACCTTGTGTTTCGAAGCCGGATTTGGTAAAACGTTGCTCTGGTAACCTAACCGGCACAGGTGGTCCCAATGAGAGGTTCACGGCGCCATAAGCTCGTTGCACAGGCTTTGTGTGAAATATAGCAGAGTCTAGGACTGCTTTTATTGTCCTGGTGGCCCAGAGGTAGCGTTCCCCGGTCACAATCATAAGATCGTGGCTTCAAATCCAGGTCGGGTGAGGCGTTGATTATATGTAGAAGTCCGCGTGCTTTATTGGGCTAATGAAATATATATGGATCCTCGTGTTTCCAAGCCGGATTTGGTAAAACGTTGCTCTGATCACCTAAGCGGTACGGTGGTCCCCATTAGAGGTTCATGGCGCCATAAGGTCGTTGAACAGGCTTTGTGTGAAATATAGCAGAGTCTAGGAATGCTTTTATTGTCCTGGTGGAGAGAGGTAGCGTCCCCGCTCACAATTATAAGATCGTGGCTTCAAATCCTGGTGGGGTGAGGCGTTGATTATATGTAGAAGTCTGCGTGCTTTATTGGGCTAATGAAATATATATGGATCCTCGGGTTTCGAAGCCGCATTTGGTTAAACGTTGCTCTGTTCACCTAAGCGGCACGGGTGGTCCCCTATAATGGTTCACAGCGCCATAAGCTAGTTGAACAGGCTTTGTGTGAAATATAGTAGAGTCTAGGACTGCTTTTATTGTCCTAGTGGCCCAGAGGTAGCGTTCCCCGGTCACAATTATAAGATCGTGGCTTCAAATCCTGGTCGGGTGAGGCGTTGATTATATGTAGAAGTCCGCTTGCTTTATTAGGCTAATGAAATATATATGGATCCTCGTGTTTCCAGCCGGATTTGGTAAAACGTTGCTCTGATCACCTAAGCGGCACGGATTGTCCCCATTAGAGGTTCACAGCGCCATAAGCTCGTTGAACAGGCTTTTTGTGAAATATTGCAGAGTCTAGAACTGCTTTTATTGTCCTGGTGGCCCAGAGGTAGCGTTCCCCGGTCACAATTAGAAGATCGTGGGTCCGAATCCTGGTTGGGTGAGGTGTTGATTATATGTAGAAGTCCGGTTGTTTTTTTGGGCAAATGAAATATAAATGGATCCTAGTGTTTTGAAGCCGCATTTGGTAAAACGTTGCTCTGATCACCTAAGCGGCACGGGTGGTCCCCATTAGAGGTTCACCGCGCCAAAAGCTCGTTGAACAGGCTTTGTCTGAAATATAGCAGAGCCTACGAATGCTTTTATTGTCCTGTTGGCCCAGAGGTAGCGTTCCCCGGTCACAATTATAAGATCGTGGCTTCAAATCCTGGTGGGGTGAGGCGTTCATTATATGTAGAAGTCCGCGTGCTTTATTGAGCTAATGAAATATATATGGATCCTTGTGTTTCGAAGCCGGATTTGGTAAAACGTTGCTCTGGTAACCTAAGCGGCACAGGTGGTCCCAATGAGAGGTTCACGGCGCCATAAGCTCGTTGCACAGGCTTTGTGTGAAATATAGCAGAGTCTAGGACTGCTTTTATTGTCCTGGTGGCCCAGAGGTAGCGTTCCCCGGTCACAATCATAAGATCGTGGCTTCAAATCCTGGTCGGGTGAGGCGTTGATTATATGTAGAAGTCCACGTGCTTTATTGGGCTAATGAAATATATATGGATCCTAGTGTTTCCAAGCCGGATTTGGTAAAACGTTGCTGTGATCACCTAAGCGGTACGGTGGTCCCCATTAGAGGTTCATGGCGCCATAAGGTCGTTGAACAGGCTTTGTGTGAAATATAGTAGAGTCTAGGACTGCTTATAGTGTCCTGGTGGCCCATAGGTAGCGTTCCTCGGTCACAATTATATGATCGTGGGTTCGAATCCTGGTGGAGTGAGGTGTTGAATATATGTAGAAGTCCGCGTGCTCTATTGGGCTAATGAAATATATATGGATCCTTGTGTTTCGAAGCCGGATTTGGTAAAACGTTGCTCTGATCACCTAAGTGGCACGGATGGTCCCCATTAGAGGTTCATGGCGCCATAACGTCGTTGAACAGGCTTTGTGTGAAATATAGTAGAGTCTAGGACTGCTTTTATTGTCCTGGTGGCCCAGAGGTAGCGTTCCCCGGTCACAATTAGAAGAGCATGGGTTCGAATCCTGATGGGGTGAGGTGTTGATTATATGTAGAAGCCGCGTGCTTTATTGGGGAATGAAATATATATGGATCCTCGTGTTTCGAAACCGCATTTGGTAAAACGTTGCTCTGATCACCTAAGCGGCACGAGTGGTCCCTTATAGTGGTTCACAGCGCCATAAGCTCGTTGAACAGGCTTTGTGTGAAATATAGTAGAGTCTATGACTGCTATTATTTTCCTGGTGGCCCAGAGGTAGCATACCCCGGTCACAATTATAAGACCGTGGGTTTGAATCCTGGTGGGGTGAGGTGTTGATTATATGTAGAAGTCCGAGTGCTTTATTGGGCTAATGAAATATATATGAATCCTCGTGTTTAGAAGCCGTATTTGGTAAAACGTTGCTCTGATCATATAAGCGGCACGGATGGTCCCCATTAGAGGTTCATGGCGCCATATGCTCGTTGAACAGGATTTGTGTGAAATATAGCAGAGTCTAGGACTGCTTTTATTGTCCTGGTGGCCCAAAGGTAGCGTTCCCGGGTCACAATTATAAGATCGTGGGTTCAAATCCTGGTGGGGTGAGGTGTTGATTATATGTAGAAGTCCGCATGCTCTATTGGGCTAATGAAATATATATGGATCCACGAGTTTCCAAGCCGGATTTGGGAAAACGTTGCTCTGATCACCTCAGCGGCACGGGTGGTCCCCATGAGAGGTTCATGGCGCCATAAGGTCGTTGAACACGCTTTGTGTGAAATATAACAGAGTCTAGGACTGCTTAAAGTGTCCTGGTGGCTCATAGGTAGTGTTCCCCGGTCACAATTATAATATCGTGGTTTCGAATCCTGGTGGGGTGAGGTGTTGATTATATGTAAAAGTCCGCGTGCTTTATTGGGCTAATGAAATATATATGGATCCTCGTGTTTTGAAGCCGCATTTGGTAAAACGTTGCTCAGATCACCTAAGCGGCACGGGTGGTCCCCATGAGAGGTTCATGGCGCCATAAGGTCGTTGAACAGGCTTTGTGTGAAATATAGTAAAGTCTAGGACTGCTTTTATTGTCCTGGTGGCCCAGAGGTAGCATACCCCGGTCACAATTATAAGATCGTGGGTTTGAATCCTGGTGGGGTGAGGTGTTGATTATATGTAGAAGTCCGCGTGCTTTATTGGGCTAATGAAATATATTTGGATCCTCGTGTTTCGAAGCCGGATTTGATAAAACGTTGCTCTTATCACCTAAGCGGCACGGGTGGTCCCCATTCGAGGTTCACGGCGCCATAAGCTCGTTGAACAGGCTTTGTGTGAAATATAGTAGAGTCTAGGACTGCTTATAGTGTCCTGGTGGCCCAGAGGTAGCGTTCCCCGGTCACAATTATAAGATCGTGTGTTCAAATCCTGGTGGGGTGAGGTGTTGATTATATGTAGAAGTCCGCGTGCTTTATTGGGCTAATGAAATATATATGGATCCTCCTCGTTTCGGTACGGTAAAACGTTGCCTGATCACCTAAGCTTTAACGGGTGGTCCCCATTAGAGGTTCATGGCGCCATAAGGTCGTTGAACAGGCTTTGTGTGAAATATAGTAGAGTCTAGGACTGCTTTTATTGTCCTGGTGGCCCAGAGGTAGCATACCCCGGTCACAATTATAAGATCGTGGGTTTGAATCCTGGTGGGTTGAGGTGTTGATTATATGTATAAGTCCGAGTGCTTTATTGGGCTAATGAAATATATATGGATCCTTGCGTTTCCAAGCCGGATTTGGTAAAACGTTGCTCTTATCACCTAAGCGGCACGGGTGGTCCCCATTAGAGGTTCATGGCGCCATAAGGTCGTTGAACAGGCTTTGTGTGAAATATAGTAGAGTCTAGGACTGCTTTTATTGTCCAGGTGGCCCAGAGGTAGCATACCCCGGTCACAATTATAAGATCGTGGGTTTGAATCCTGGTGGGTTGAGGTGTTGATTATATGTATAAGTCCGAGTGCTATATTGGGCTAATGAAATATATATGGATCCTCGCGTTTCCAAGCCGGATTTGGTAAAACGTTGCTCTTATCACCTAAGCGGCACGGGTGGTCCCCATTAGAGGTTCATGGCGCCATAAGGTCGTTGAACAGGCTTTCTGTGAAATATAGTAGAGTCTAGGACTGCTTTTAGTGTCCTGGTGGCCCAGAGGTAGCGTTCCCCTGTCACAATTATAAGATCGTGGGTTCGAATCCTGGTGGGGTGAGGTGTTGATTATATGTAGAAGTCCGCTTGCTTTATTGGGCTAATGAAATATATATGGATCCTCGTGTTTCGAAGCCGGATTTGGTAAAACGTTGCTCTGAACACCTAAGCATCACTGGTGGTCCCGAGTAGAGGTTCACGGCGCCATAAGCTCGTTGAACAGGCTTTGCGTGAAATATAACAGAGTCTAGGACTGCTTTTAGTGTCCTGGTGGTCAACAGGTAGCATTCCCTGGTCACAATTATAAGATTTTGCGTTTGAATCCTGGTGGGGTGAGGTGTTGATTATATGTAGAAGTCCGCGTGCTTTATTGGGCTAAGGAAATATATATGGATCCTCGTTTTTCGAAGCTGGACTTGGTAAAACGTTGCTCTGATCACCTAAGCGGCACGGGTGGTCCCCATTAGAGGTTCACGGCGCCATAAGCTCGTTCAACAGGCTTTGGGTGAAATATAACAGCGTCTAGGACTGCTTTTAGTGTCTTGGTGGCCCAGAGGTAGCGTTCCCCGGTCACATTTATAAGATCATGGGTTTGAATCCTGGTGGGGTGAGGTGTTGATTATATTTAGAAGTCCGTGTGCTGTATTGGGCTAATGAAATAGATATGGATCCTCGTGTTTCGAAGCCGGATTTAGTAAAACGTTACTCTGAACATCTAAGCGGCACTGGTGGTCCTCATTAGAGTTTCACGGCGCCATAAGCTCGTTGAAGAGGCTTTGTGTGAAATATAACAGAGTCTAGGACTGCTTTTAGTGTCCTGGTGGTCCACAGGTAGCATTCCCTGGTCACAATTATAAGATTTTGTGTTTGAATCCTGGTGGGGTGAGGTGTTAATTTTATGTAGAAGTCCGCGTCCTATATTGGGCTAAAGAAATATATATGGATCCTCGTGTTTCATAGCCGCATTTGGTAAAACGTTGCTCTAGTCACCAAGCGGCACGTGTGGTCCCCATTAGAGGTTCACGGCGCCATAAGCTCGTTGAACAGGCTTTGTGTGAAATATAACAGAGTCTAGGACTGCTTTTAGTGTCCTGGTGGTCCACAGGTAGCATTCCCTAGTCTCAATTATAAGATTTTGGGATTGAATCCTGGTGGGGTGAGGTGTTGAATTTATGTAGAAGTCCGCGTGCTTTATTGGGCTTATAAAATATATATGGATCCTCGAGTTTCCAAGCTGGATTTGGTAAAACGTTGCTCTGATCACGTAAGCGGCACGGGTGGTCCTCTATAGTGGTTCACGGCGCCATAAGCTCGTTGAACAGCCTTTGTCTGAAATATAACAGAGTTTAGGACTGCTTTTAGTTTCCTGGTGGTCCACAGGTAGCATTCCCTGGTCACAATTATAAGATTTTGGGTTTGAATCCTGGTGGGGTGAGGCGTTGAATATATGTAGAAGTCCGCGTGCTTTATTGGGCTAATGAAATATATATGGATCCTCGTGTTTCGACGCCGGATTTGGTAAAACGTTGCTCTGATCACCTAAGCGGCACGGGTGGTCCCCATTAGAGGTTCATGGCGCCATAAGGTCGTTGAACAGGCTTTGTGTGAAATATAGTAGAGTCTAGGACTGCTTTTATTGTCCTGGTGGCCCAGAGGTAGCATACCCCGGTCACAATTATAAGATCGTGGGTTTGAATCCTGTGGGTTGAGGTTTTGATTATATGTAGAAGTCCGAGTGCTTTATTGGGCTAACGAAATATATATGGATCCTCGTGTTTCCAAGCCGGATTTGGTAAAACGTTGCTCTGATCACCTAAGCGGCACGGGTGGTCCCCATTAGAGGTTCACGGCGCCATAAGCTCGTTGAACAGGCTTTGTGTGAAATATAGCAGAGTCTAGGACTGCTTTTATTTCGTGGTGGCCCAGAGGTAGCGTTCCCCGGTCACAATTATAAGATCGTGGGTTCACATCCTGGTGGGGTGAGGTGTTGATTATATGTAGAAGTCTGCGTGCTTTATTGGGCTAATGAAATATATTTGGATCCACGTGTTTCGAACCCGGATTTGGTAAAACGTTGCTCTGATCACCTAAGCGGCACGGGTGATTCCCATTAGAGGTTCATGGCGCCATCAGGTCGTTGAACAGGCTTTGTGTGAAATATAGTAGAGTCTAGGACTGCTTTTATTGTCGTGGTGGCCCAGAGGTAGCATACCCGGTCACATTTATAAGATCGTGGTTTTCAATCCTGGTGGGGTGAGGTGTTGATTATATGTAGAAGTCTGCGTGCTTTCTTGGGCTAATGAAATATATATGGATCCTCGTTTTTCGAAGCCGGATTTAGTAAAACGTTACTCTGAACATCTAAGCGGCACTGGTGGTCCTCATTAGAGGTTCACGGCGCCATAAGCTTGTTGAACAGGCTTTGTGTGAAATATAACAGAGTCTAGGACTGCTTTTAGTGTCCTGGTGGTCCACAGGTTGCATTCCCTGGTCACAATTATAAGATTTTGTTTTTGAATCCTGGTGGGGTGAGGTGTTGATTTTATGTAGAAGTCCGCGTGCTTTATTGGGCTAAAGAAATATATATGGATCCTCGTGTTTCATAGCCGGATTTGGTAAAACGTTGCTCTGATCACCTAAGCGGCACGGGTGGTCTTTAGAGGTTCACGGCGCCATAAGCTCATTGAACAGGCTTTGTGTGAAATATAACAGAGTCTAGGACTGCTTTTAGTGTCCTGGTGGCCCAGAGGTAGCGTTCACCGGTCACAATTATAAGATCGTGGATTCGAATCCTGGTGGGGTGAGGTGTTGATTATATGTTGAAATGTGTGTGCTGTATTAGGCTAATGAAATAGATATGGATCCTCGTGTTTCGAAGCCGGATTTAGTAAAACGTTACTCTGAACACCTAAGCGGCACTGGTGGTCCTCATTAGAGGTTCACGGTGCCATAAGCTCGTTGAACAGGCTTTGTGTGAAATATAACAGAGACTAGGACTGCTTTTAGTGTCCTGGTGGACCACAGGTAGCGTTCCCTGGTCACAATAATAAGATTTTTGTTTTGAATCCTGGTGGGGTGAGGTGTTGATTATATGTAGAAGTCCGCTTGCTTTATTGGGGTAATTAAATATATATGGTTCCTCGTGTTTCGAAGCCGGATTTGGTAAAACGTTGCTCTGATCACCTAAGCATCAGGGGTACTCCCCATTAGAGGTTCACGGCGACATAACGTCGTTCAACAGGCTTTGTGTGAAATATCACAGCGTCTACGACTGCTTTTAGTGTCCTGGTGGCCCAGAGGCAGCGTTCCTCGGCCACAATTATAAGATCGTGGGTTCGAATCCTGGTGGGGTGAGGTGTTAATTATATGTAGAAATCTGAGTGCTTTATTAGGGTAATGAAAAATATATCGATCCTCGTTTCAAAGCCGAATTGGTGTAAACGTTGCTCAATTCACCTAAGGGCACGGTGGTCCTCATTAGAGGTTCACGGCGCCATGTTCATTCAACAGGCTTTGTGTGAAATATAACAGAGTCTGTTTTAGGTCCTGGTGGCCCAGATAGTGTTCCCTGGTCACAATTATAAGAATCGTGGTTCGAATCCTAAGTGGGTGAGGTGTTGATTATATGTAGAAGTGTGCGGCTTATTGGCTAATAAATAGATATGGATCCTCGTTTTCGAAGTCGGGATTTGCAAACGTTACCTGAACACCTAAGCGGCACGGAAATCCCACAGTTCACGGCGCCATAAGCTCATTCAACAGGCTTTGTGTGAAATATAACAGAGTCTAGGACTGCTTTTAGTGTCCTGGTGGTCCAGAGGTAGCGTTTCCCGGTCACAATTATAAGATCGTGGGTTCAAATCCTGGTGTGGTGAGGTGTTGATTATATGTAGAAGTCCGCGTGCTTTATTGGGCTAATGAAATATATATGGTTCCTCGTGTTTCGATGCCGGATTTGGTAAAACATTGCTCTGATCTCCTAAGCGGCACCGGTGGTCCCAATTAGAGGTTCACTGCGCCATAAACTCATTCAACAGGCTTTGTGTGAAATATAACAGAGTCTAGGGCTGCTTTTAGTGTCCTGGTGGCCTAGAGGTAGCGTTCCCCGGTCACAATTATAAGATCGTGGGTTCAAATCCTGGTGGGGTGAGGTGTTGATTATATGTAGAAGTCCGCGTGCTTTATTGGGCTAATGAAATATATATGGTTCCTCGTGTTTCGATGCCGGATTTGGTAAAACATTGCTCTGATCTCCTAAGCGGCACCGGTGGTCCCAATTAGAGGTTCACTGCGCCATAAACTCATTCAACAGGCTTTGTGTGAAATTTAACAGAGTCTAGGACTGCTTTTAGTGTCCTGGTGGCCTAGAGGTAGCGTTCCCCGGTCACAATTATAAGATTTTGGGTTCGAATCCTGGTGGGGTGAGGTGTTGATTGTATGTAGAAGTCTGTGTGCTTTATTGGGCTAATGTAATATATATGGATCCTCGTGTTTTGAAGCCGGATTTGGTAAAACGTTGCTCTGAACACCTAAGCGGCACTGGTGGTCCCCAGTCGAGGTTCACAGTGCCATAAGCTCGTTGAACAGGCTTTGTGTGAAATATAACAGAGTCTAGGACTGCTTTTAGTGTCCTGGTGGTCCACAAGTAGCGTTTCCTGGTCACAATTATAAGATTTTTGTTTTGAATCCTAGTGGGGTGAGGTGTTGATTATATGTAGAAGTCCGCTTGCTTTATTGGGCTAATTAAATATATATGGATCCTCGAGTATCGAAGCCGGATTTGGTAAAACGTTGCTCTGATCACCTAAGCGGCACGGGTGGTCCCCATTAGAGGTTCACGGCGCCATAAGCTCATTGAACAGGCTTTTTGTGAAATATAACAGAGTCTAGGACTGCTTTTAGTGTCCTGGTGGCCCAGAGGTAGCGTTCCCAGGTACAATTATACGATCGTTGGTTCGAATCCTGGTGGGGTGAGGTGTTGATTATATGTAGAAATGTGCGTGCTCTATTGGGCTAATGAAATAGATATTGATCCTCGTGTTTCGAAGCCGGATTTAGTAAAACGATACTCTGAACACCTAAGCAGCACTGGTGGTCCTCATTAGAGGTTCACGGCGCCATAAGCTCGTTGAACAGGCTTTGTGTGAAATATAACAGAGTCTAGGACTGCTTTTAGTGTCCTGGTGGTCCACAGGTAGCATTCCCTGGTCACAATTATAAGATTTTGTGTTTGAATCCTGGTGGAGTGAGGTGTTGATTTTATGTAGAAGTCCGCGTGCTTTATTGGGCTAAAGAAATATATATGGATCCTCGTGTTTCATAGCCGGATTTGGTAAAACGTTGCTCTGATCACCTAAGCGGCACTGGTGGTCCCCTTTAGAGGTTCACGGCGCCATAAGCTCATTGAACAGGCTTTGTGTGAAATATAACAGAGTCTAGGACTGCTTTTAGTGTCCTGGTGGCCCAGAGGTAGCGTTCACCGGTCAAAATTATAAGATCGTGGGTTCGAATCCTGGTGGGGTGAGGTATTGAGTATATGTTGAAATGTGTGTGCTGTATTGGGCTAATGAAATAGATATGGATCCTCGTGTTTCGAAGCCGAATTTAGTAAAACGTTACTCTGAACACCTAAGCGGCACTGGTGGTCCTCATTAGAGGTTCACGGTGCCATAAGCTCGTTGAACAGGCTTTGTGTGAAATATAACAGAGACTAGGACTGCTTTTAGTGTCCTTGTGGACCACAGGTAGCGTTCCCTGGTTACAATTATAAGATTTTTGTTTTGAATCCTGGTGGGGTGAGGTGTTGATTATATGTAGAAGTCCGCTTGCTTTATTGGGCTAATTAAATATATATGGATCCTCGTGTTTCGAAGCCGGATTTGGTAAAACGTTGCTCTGATCACCTAAGCATCACGGGTCGTCCCCATTAGAGGTTCACGGCGCCATAACGTCGTTCAACAGGCTTTGTGTGAAATATCATAGCGTTTACGACTGCTTTTAGTGTCCTGGAGGCCCAGAGGCAGCTTTCCTCGGCCACAATTATAAGATCGTGGGTACGAATCCTGGCGGGGTGAGGTGTTAATTATATGTAGAAATCTGAGTGCTTTATTAGGCTAATGAAAAATATATCGATCCTCGTGTTTCGAAGCCGATTTTGGTGAAACGTTGCTCTGATCACCTAAGCGGCACGGGTGGTCCCCATTAGAGGTTCACGGCTCCATAAGCTCATTCAACAGGCTTTGTGTGAAATATAACAGAGTCTAGCGCTGGTTTTAGTGTCCTGGTGGCCCAGAGGTAGTGTTCCCCGGTCACAGTTATAAGATCGTGGGTTCGAATCTTGGTGGGGTGAGGTGTTGATTATATGTAGAAGTGTGCGTGCTTTATTGGGCTAATAAAATAGATATGGATCCTCGTTTTTCGAAGCCAGATTTGGTAAAACATTACTCTGAACACCTAAGCGGCACGGGTGGCCCCCATTAGAGGTTCACGGCGCCATAAGCTCATTCAACAGGCTTTGTGTGAAATATAACAGAGTCTAGGACTGCTTTTAGTGTCCTGGTGGTCCAGAGGTAGCGTTTCCCGGTCACAATTTTAAGATCGTGGGTTCAAATCCTGGTGGGGTGAGGTGTTGATTATATGTAGAATTCCGCGTGCTTTATTGGGCTAATGAAATATATATGGTTCCTCGTGTTTCGAAGCCAGATTTGGTAAAACATTGCTCTGATCACCTAAGCGGCACCGGTGGTCCCAATTAGAGGTTCACTGCGCCATAAACTCATTCAAAAGGCTTTGTGTGAAATATAACAGAGTCTAGGACTGCTTTTAGTGTCCTGGTGGCCTAGAGGTAGCGTTCCCCGGTCACAGTTATAAGATCGTGGGTTCGAATCCTGGTGGGGTGAGGTGTTGATTATATGTAGAAGTCCGCGTGCTTTATTGGGCTAATGTAATATATATGGATCCTCGTGTTTTGAAGCCGGATTTGGTAAAACGTTGTTCTGAACACCTAAGCGGCACTGGTCTTCCCCAGTAGAGGTTCACAGTGCCATAAGCTCGTTGAACAGGCTTTGTGTGAAATATAACAGAGTCTAGGACTGCTTTTAGTGTCCTGGTGGTCCACAAGTAGCGTTTCCTGGTCACAATTATAAGATTTTTGGTTTAAATCCTGGTGGGGTGAGGTGTTGATTATATGTCGAAGTCCGCGTGCATTATTGGGCTAATGAAATATATATGGATCCTCGTGTTTGGAAGCCGGATTTGGTAAAACGTTGCTCTGATCACCTAAGCGGCACGGGTGGTCCCCATTAGAGGTTCACACAGTCATAAGCTCGTTGAACAGGCTTTGTGTGAAATATAGCAGAGTCAAGAACTGCTTTTATTGTCCTGGTAGCCAATAGGCAGCCTTCCCCGGTCACAATTATAAGATCGTGGGTTCGAATCCTGGTGGGGTGAGGTGTTGATTATATGTAGAAATGTGCGTGCTCTATTGGGCTAATGAAATAGAAATGGATCCTCGTGTTTCGAAGCCGGATTTAGTAAAACGTTGCTCTGATCACCTAAGCGGCACGGGTGGTCCCCATTAGAGGTTCACGGCGCCATAAGCTCATTGAACAGGCTTTTTGTGAACTATAACAGAGTCTAGGACTGCTTTTAGTGTCCTGGTGGCCCAGAGGTAGCGTTCCCAGGTACAATTATAAGATCGTTGGTTCGATTCCTGGTGGGGTGAGGTTGTTGATTATATGTAGAAATGTGCGTGCTCTATTGGGCTAATGAAATAGAAATGGATCCTCGTGTTTCGAAGCCGGATTTAGTAAAACGTTGCTCTGATCACCTAAGCGGCACGGGTGGTCCCCATTAGAGGTTCACGGCGCCATAAGCTCGTTCAACAGGCTTTGGGTGAAATATCACAGCGTCTAGGACTGCTTTTATTGTCCTGGTGGCACAGAGGTAGCGTTCCTCGGTCACAATTATAAGATCATGGGTTTGAATCCTGGTAGGGAGAGGTGTTGATTATATTTAGAAGTCCGTGTGCTATATTGGGCTTATGAAATATATATGCATCCTCGTGTTTCGAAGCCGCATTTAGTAAAACGTTACTCTGAACATCTAAGCGGCACTGGTGGTCCTCATTAGAGGTTCACCGCGCCATAAGCTTGTTGAAGAGGCTTTGTGTGAAATATAACAGAGTCTAGGACTGCTTTTAGTGTCCTGGTGGTCCACAGGTAGCATTCCCTCGTCACAATTATAAGATTTTGTGTTTGAATCCTGGTGGGGTGAGGTGTTGATTTTATGTAGAAGTCCACGTGCTTTATTGGGCTAAAGAAATATATATGGATCCTCGTGTTTCATAGCCGGATTTGGTAAAACGTTGCTCTGGTCACCAAGCGGCACGTGTGGTCCCCATTAGAGGTTCAAGGCGCCATAAGCTCGTTGAACAGGCTTTGTGTGAAATATAACAGAGTCTAGGACTTTTTTTAGTGTCCTGGTGGTCTACAGGTAGCGTTCCCTGGTCACAATTATAAGATCGTGGGTTCGAATACTGGTGGGGTGAGGTGTTAATTATATGTAGAAATCTGCGTGCTTTATTGGGCTAGTGAAATATATACGGATACTCGTTTTTCGAAGCCGGATTTGGTAAAACTTTGCTCTGATCACCTAAGCGGCACGGGTGGTCCCCTTTAGAGGTTCACGGCGCCATAAGCTCATTGAACCGGCTTTGTGTGAAATATA
>NW_024716454.1:0-15863 GCF_018991925.1 Homarus americanus | reverse complement strand
GGTGGTGGTGGTTGTGGTTGTTGTGGTGGTGGTGGTGGTGGTGGTGGTTGTTGTGGTGGTGGTAGTGGTGGTTATGGGATAATGTTGTAATCTGTCCATTAACCAGTTGTTTGTGTTGTTGTTGTTGTTGTTGTTGTTCAGGATAACGAGGACTACAAAAATCTTCAGACTGAGGTAATGTTTACAACTAGATGGAGACCTCAAAACTGATCTCATGAGAGTGAGCAGACGACGATGATTAAACTATGCTGATCACTTTCCGCTGATCACACTGGGATGATAAAAGTCCTGATCTAAGCCTACATGTTGTTGAATGCTTGACAGACGTTCTAGAAATATTGATCAAAGACAAATATTTCTCTATACATATTAATTGGATAAAGACAGGTATTGCTTTGTAAATATTTCATAAACGCTGAAATAATGTTCCCACGACAACTACAGCAAGATGATAAACAATAACAAAATAATTAATATCTAGCAGGACAACAAGAGGACAATGAACACAAGTAGGAGGAATATATGAATAAGACACCTGTGTACCAGCCTTCAATTTCCACACCTGTGACAGAGTGGCAGGTGTTAGAGTATACCTGTACTGGTGGATATTGTATTGTACTGTATTATAACGTAAGCATACACCACCTATTTGTATTTGATAATTACAGCAAGATTTTTTGTATTCGTGAACTGATATGAAGAATGCGATCATATCAACAGGTAATAAGCAGGTATTAGGACACTGTATCTTCCGCCATTTTGTTTCCTTCCTTAAAACCAGTAACGTAAGATTCGTTTAATCTATTTCTCTCCTGTGGTTTGTTGAATGACCTGATGGATGTATGAATTAATGACTTACAGGTGTACAAACAACCCGAGAAAAAAATCCTTATGAAAGACCTGAACAAATCTCAACCCTGACAGAACGGGACCAAAAGCGACACGTATAGCTTCAGGTGTTGTCACGAGGCTGGGCGTGGCTGTCGTCATCTGGTATTTTCACATTATGAGAAACAACAGAGAGTCGTTAGGTTTCCATTTGGAGTCCTGAGAGCTACGACAATGGATGAAGCTTCAGCCAGACACTCCCCCGACTAGGCATATAGACACAAACAGACACACACAGCCTGGCGTAATGTGAAGTTTATTCCATAGACCAAATTTCAAGATGGTAAATGGCATTAGCTGCAAATAGAAATAAATTATACACTAAAACTCCCATCTTAAGACGCCTGAACACCTGTGCCGCATATACGTGTTAAAAATAAATTAAAAGAGCATTGTTTGTTTGTGTCACACATGAACCACCGTAGATGTAGACCAGGATAACTACCTGAAGGGTTGGATGAACTACACAAGACCCCGTCAGGCATCCTTGTGTCTGATCACCCCTACAGGACAGTGGTGTCAGGCTCCGGCAGGAGTTATCCCCGCCTCAACTTCTCATCCACCATCTTGGCTGCTCGATGTTGGTTAATGGTGTCAGACGATATCTAGACCAAGATGAAGTTGTCAGGGCGTTGTAGTGGCTGACAGATGGTGATAGGGAAGAACGATATTGCTGTACCACCGACCACAGAGTTGTACAGCCACCTGTCTGCCCTCTACACCACCGACGAATATCAGAAAAACCGATGAACGCTTCCATATACAGAATAAGGAAGGTAGATTCTTCCCCTAAGTCAACAAAACATGACAACTTGTGACTCACCATCAATAGCAGCACACTATAATAATGCTTAACGTGGAGGAGATGATAATGTGAGTTATAAATGTTTATCTGAATTGTTGATGGTAGAAAAAGAGTCCGAACTCAGATATTTATACAGCAATTATTATCTTCCATTTGCATACAAACACTCCATTATATAGAATCCATAAATCTGTTCTTGAAGTTCATGTGAGATATTTTTGTTAACAAGATTGTGTGTGTGTGTGGTAATATGCACGTATCATCGTACTTGTCTAATGATCGGTGGGCGGCAGGAACTATTAACTAGAATACTATATCAGTTCATACATATATTGTCTACAATCTAAGTATCAGCTGCTAATAGGATTGTCTGTATCGATTTAAACACCTTATATAATCACTCCGGCTGCTGTGTTCCCAGAGTTGACAGATCACACCACGGAGATGGCAGCGATATTCACTGTACAAAAGCTATTGTTCGGATAATCCCTGGATCAAAAGAATGTGATCAGAGACTAGAAATCATCCAACGTCACCCCGATTTTCAAGAGAAGCAGAAAGAGTGCGACAGAAAGCTTTAGTCCAATCAGCTGAACATCACGTAGCCACAAATTTCTTGAGAAAATCTTGAGTGAGCCATTATCCAACACCTGACAGCACAGTCACATCAACGCATTACAACACGGTTCCATGGAGAGTAAATCTTCATTCACAAATTTCCTCAAATTCTTAGAAAGGGTAACACACACACACACACACACACACACACACACACACACACACACACACACACACACACACACACACACACCTACCTTCGTTGGTGATCGAAGTGATCGAGAGGCCGATATTGGATCGATATTGTTGCATGTATGAAGGGCAACATCTAGTGGAGGGTGGCAGTGCGTCTTTCCGGCTATTCGCTATGTAGCCGGGCTAACACGAAAGTATTACACCTTCCCCGTGAATTTTACCTTAACCTTTAAAGTGTCCACTATTGGAAGTCCATACAAACCTTTTCCTATGAAGTCCCCAGCCATATTTATTTTGCGCAATCATTTTTTTCTCCTTCAATCCTATTAAACGCTATTTTACGGTTAAGGGCTTACGGAGTACCTTCAGTACTACTGCAGCGACCCATCCCCTGCTATCACCTCGCCACCACAACCCTCCCTGCCTGGTTTCTTGGACGTTTATCGTCAATCTGGAATTTTGTGCCACCTGGCTTATAAGCCTGTTCCTCTATTTCTTAAACATGTTGCATACAACCATATTCAGTGCATAACTCAAGTATTTTTTCCACACTCCCCCCATGCACACCTTCATAATCCTCTACAGTATGTGTTCACCGACATGACGGTTTAGGTCACTGCCCAGTAGGGTGTGTCATAGGAGGGAAGATCAGCTAAAACTAATGGCCCATCACTTTTTTGGTAGATTTTAGTGTATATAAACAGAAAATAATTTCAGTTTCAATATTTTGCAACCATTTGCTAGGTAAATTTTAGCGTGAAATTTATCGAAAATCTAACGTACAGCTGCATTAGTGCATTACAATTAAATAGTGAACATTGTTTTCTGACTTCATTCTTTAACAACCCAACTAACAATATTTTTTCTGTTTCAGATTCTGATGCATTTATAAGTTGATAGTATTTGCGATGGCTGCTTGTGTCAGGACGAGGAACCAAAAATCCAGCCATCTCAGTCACTATCTTGGGTCTGGGAGAGAGCTCCTGAAGTCGGAGTTGCCTACATTGAGAGATGCTTTGAGATACGGTGTTTTAATCAGGCAAATCAGTGAAAAGAACCAAAGAACTTACACAAACAAAGACATTGCCAGTGATATGACCAAAGCTGTCTTGGCACAGTTCACTCTGGCTAACGCTCAGTTCAAGCCTGGTATCATAACAGAAGAAGATTAGTGAGAGACTGCTAGCCAGTTGGGAAAAGGCAGCAGATATCTCTTGGGAGGAAAACTGCAGTTATGACAGCTTTGCTGCCAACTGACCAGTTATTTGACATACTACTTGCAAGTGCCCAATTGTTCTCTGTCCTGAGTTTGATGCGATCACTGTAAATCCGAGGCCCACATCTCCTGTATTTGCAAGCGTGAACTGAAGATTCCTGTGATCGAACTGGCATTTGTCAAAGCACAGAGAGAGAGAAGACTGGTTATAGGCCTCTATGACAGCCAAGATATTCCGGAGTCCAAGAGACAGGAGGCTGCCACAGAGAGACAGAAGAGGAGAAGAGTTGCCGAGGAAAAGAGACTTGAGAAGGCCCAGGGTGAGGTAAAAAAGGCCTATGATTGGAGTCAAGCTGATTCAGAGTTTAATGACTTCCCCATGGCTGATCCGAGTGCTGACCAGGAGAATGGTGACTTTGTCCCTAACCCAGAAAATAATGATCCCAAACCTTCCAGACATAAGATTCGAAATAGGAAAGATATCCCGAGCATAGCTCTGGCCAGCATGCGACACCACACTGGTCTCAGAGAAACTGCAGAGATAGCAACAGCTGCCTGGGTTGACGGTGGTTTGATAACACCTGATGATGTTCACCTGGTGATAGATCATAACAAAGTAAGGAGAGCTCAGGAGAAACTTATCAGTAACCTAGAAGAGGAGTTTGATAAGGGGATAAGAGAAAATGGAATCAATTGTTTGTTCTTTGATGGGAGAAGGGATGACATTAAAGTGTTCATGAAAGTTGGAGATTCTGACAAGTTGTTCCCTGCCATGGTGAAAGAGGAACACTACTCCTGCTGCAGTGAACCAGGAGGGAAGTATTTGTGGCATTTCACTCCAGAGAAAGATGACATCAGTAAATCAGCTGAGATAGTGGCAGATAACATTGTGAACTGGCTCAGAGAGGAGGAACGTAGACCAGACCCTGCAGGCCATTGGAGGACAGCACCAACACGAACACAGGGTGGCAAGGGGGTCATACAGTGGATAGAGCGGAAGATTGGGAGGAAGCTGGTCTGGATTGTTTGTGACCTCCACACCAACGAGTTGCCACTCAGACATCTGATCCAGGAGCTGGATGGCAAGACTCTTTCAAACAACAGATGGTCTGGTCCTCTTGGCAAGATGCTGGACTCTGCCACTGAGTTAGAAATAAATCCGAGCTTTGAAAAATCACAGTTGGCCCTCCACTCGTTGAGCTTGCACATACTGTCATTGACGACCTGAGTACTGACCAGTACTATGGTTACATGATTTGCAGTGCCATCAAAACTGGGGTCATGCCTGATAGACTTGCTTACCTGCAGATAGGTCCAGTCTCACATTCTAGGTGGCTCACAACGGCTCTCAGGTTCTGCAGAATTTGGGTCGCTCATCATAAACTGAAAGGGAACCAGCTTCACAACCTGAGACTTATTGTCCAATTCATCGTGAGTGTCTACTTGCCAAATTGGTTCAACACCAAGGTCAAGTCATCGTTCTCCGAAGGTCCGAGGCATGTTCTCTTCCAGCTTGAGCTCCTGAGGAGTCAGCCAAGGAAGGTTGTTCAGATTGTGGAGCAGACTGTGAGGAGATCTTCCTGGTATGCTCATCCCGAGGCAGTTCTGCAGACAATGCTCTGCAGTAAGGATGAGGAGGAGAGAAGAGTGGCAGTCAAAAAGATCTTGGATATAAGACTTATGAGAGGATCTGGGCATGACGAATCAGTTGGTGACGATTCCTTCAGGGTCAGGAAGACTCCTGAAGTCAATCTAGGTGCCAAGACCCTCACTGATCTCATAGATCTGGATAACATCAGGCTGGCAGTGAGCCCCCTCTTACCTTGCAGCCTCACCAATGTTCAAGTCAGAGCTTTCCTGGACAACCCCATGCATGTCCCTGCCTGGCCCTCGCACACCCAGAGTATAGAGCGTTGTGTACAGCAAGTGAGCGAGGCCAGCAGTCACGTGTACAGCCAGGAGAGGAGGGAAGGCTACATCCGAGCTCAGGTGGTCAGCAGGGAGGTGATGAGTAGAAACAGAAGCAAGAAAGACATGTTCTATGGTGTGCAGCAACACCGGGTCGTAGTAGTAAAACCGGTTTTGTATTTGATGATTTTGTTTTCTAAAGGAATATTAAATTTAATAAATGTGTCACGATCATTCGTTTCACTATTCTGGATCATTTTCATCCTAATAAATTAACCTGATACATTTACTTTACTTTAAATAAGCTATTTAGTGGTGTTGGTAAAAGGGTGGGAATACTGAATTTTCATAAGATTTCAAGTTAAAATTTACCGAGCAAAAAATAAACACTTTTCAAATCTGAAGATATCACATGATTCTGCACATAGAACTACATCATTAATACCATGGGCCGATTTTTCAAACTAAAAAAAAAAAAAGAAATTCGCCTCCGTATGACACACCCTAATGACCAAGCTGTGGTCGGGCGAAGACGTGGACATCTCGTAACTGGCAGCGTCACTGTACTTAACAATCGATATGAATGAATCAGTTCCCGGAACCTCGGTGTGATGGCGGTGGCGTGGTGAGCGTCGTGACCAGGCACCAGAGCGCCCTATGTCCTGCCCGGTGACCCTCACTCTGCACCGTCACTCTTGGTACACATCGCACCACCTCACCTCGACCTGCACAACACATTAAGTGTTTGTTACAGCGTGGTTGAGGAGGAGTGAGTTTTTCCCATTTCCTTTTAGTCCGGGTTTTCGGGTCCTCTGCCTCCTATTGCATTAGTAAAAACTAGTGAATCGGGAAAGGCCGCGGACCGACCGTTATACCCCCAAAAGAAAAGGGAATTTTGACTCTGTCCTCTCGCACATAGAGGACAGTCTCATAAGAACATAAGAATGGAGGAAACTGCAGGGGGCCTATTGGCCCATACTGGGCAGTCCCATTTACACCCAACCCCTACTGCTCATATGAGCATCCAACCTATGTTACCAAACCAGTGTTTACCTATTTCGCGCCTAAATCTAAATTTGTCTAATTTAAAACCATTGTTACGAGTTTGTTCTTGGTTGGATAGTTTGAGTACCTTTGTAATGTCCCCTTTGTTCAGCCCTGACTTCCATTTACCTCTATCATATCGCCTCTCACTCTACGTCTCTCGAGGGAGTGCAAATTAAGATGCTTTAACCTGTCTCGGTACTCTGTAATAAGGTAACCAGAATTGAACTGCGAAATCCAAGTGAGGTCTCACAAGCGCAAGATATAGTTTTAGGATGACCTCGCTAGTCTTGTAACCAACACTCCTTTGTATGAACCCAAGTACTTTATTAGCCTTGTTTCGAGCAAATATACATTGTTTACTTGGCTTAAGGTCCCTACTTATCATAACTCCTAAATCTCTCTCGCAGTCGGATTTTTCAATGGCATCGTTGTTCATCTGGTAACTGGTTTCCCTGTTTGCATCTCCTATACTGAGTACTTTACGTTTGTCCACGTTGAATTTCATCTGCCATTTTTCAGACCAGTCGAAAAATTTGTTTAGATCTTCCTGTAGTTTTGTGGAGTCCTCATCAGATTTATTTATACAGCCTATTTTGGTGTCATCAGCAAATTTACTTATGTTGCTGTCTATGCCGATATCTATGTCGTTTATGTATATAATAAATAATAATGGTCCAAGTACTGAGCCTTGGGGAACTCCACCAGTGACGTTGCTCCAATAGGATTTAGTGCCGTTAATGCTCATTCGCTGTTTCCTGTCCTGTAACCACGCCCTGATCCATTTAAGGATATTACCTTTGATGCCATGTGCTTCTACCTTTCTAATTAGTCTTTCGTGGGGGACTCTGTCGAAGGCTTTGCTAAAGTCGAGATATACCACATCATAATTGTGCCCCTCGTCCACCGATTCGAAAACTGATGAAAAGAATGTTAATAGATTAGTTAGACAAGAACGCCCGCTTGTGAAGCCATGCTGGGAATCATTGATCAATCGGTGCTTCTCCAGGTGATTTCCAATAGAGTTTGAAATGATTGCTTCCAGTAATTTGCCTACTATTGATGTTAGACTGATTGGGCGGTAGTTCGGGGATGGTGATCTATCTCCCTTCTTGAAAATCGGTATTACATTCGCTATCCTCCAGGATTCTGGTACTACACCTGTTTTTAAGGACATGTTTAACAACTTTGCTAAGGGCATACAAGCTCTTCCTTACATTCCTTTAATACTCTGGCAAATATCTCATCGGGACCGGTGAAAGTATGCGACTGTGTTCCATGTCGAGAGGCTATCAGGAAAGGGGATATGAATTTGGTCCATATTGTCCGGAGAGGGAAAGGTCATTTTAACATACAGATCGCTTTGATATTTTTCTGATGTCAGGAAAAATACGTAACTAAAAATGGTACAAAACCTTGAATGCGGCAACACTGGGGTTAAAAATTTCAATGTGATGGTGCGTAGCGGCCGCGCGACGATTGTCCCCCGGACAAGGATGGCCACAAAAGAAATGTGAAAAGTATGCTACTGTCTCCCTCAAACCTACGATCGTTTTCCAAATAATAATCTGAAATCTTGAAGATATAAGGCAAAAAATTAAAGACAGTTACACAATAAAATTGTCAACATATTTTGGTCATAATGATAGATCATGAATAATTCAGTTTTGGAGAACTTCCATTGATCTGATGTGATATCAGTTGCGGATTCAGTATGTTGTCACACATGTGTTAACGAAAGTTTATGGACTTCTGTCGATATATCGAGGAACTGATCGAAGATGCCACTCAAAAGATGAAAACGAACAAAAATAGGGGATGCAGATGAAATGTGTCATTGTGTTTTGTTGAATAATATATTAGCTGACGTGTAAAACGGTGACGGGTGGCCACGACCCTCAGGCTGCCTGGCACGGTACTCCACCACCGTAGTAACTTCAATCTACAAAACAATACCGAAATACCAGGCTGATTTTGAAAATACAATCTGGAAGAAGATATTTTAATGCATTTCTTAACGATAACTGAGGCGAGGTGTGGAGGTAGGAAGTCTGTGGTCGAGGGGTATGGTGGCGGGGCTGGATGGGGCGGGGAAGGGCGAGGTGGGATAGGGCTGGGAGGATGGGGCGCCCCACCCCTCAAAATACTCTCCCTTAATAAAACCTGACACTATCAATACCATTAGATGAACGGGAGCAGGCACGAGGGTAGAGGAGGGTGAGGGGGGACGCGGTGGACAATTTACAACAAGGAACACCCCTACCAGTCTTACCCCGGCCTTACCTGGACGCTGATTACATCACATCATTAGAGCAACACTGTTGTGACGCTCCACGCTGATAACATACCAGGCTGGCTGTACCCTCGGAGTTATACTAAATGACTACTCTGTCACATCTCATCTGATTATGATTCTATGTACAGTTGCCAGCAAAAAGTCCTTTTGCTGGCAACTGTACATCAGAGGGATAGATACTGCTTTTATTGCTTCCTTTAGTACTACATCACACGAGGACCCCACAACTACAACACAACCCGATCAAGTAAGGCGCCGTAGTTGTTGTTGTTCTTGAGGTTATGGTATTATTACTGTTTCAACAACTATTACGGTGTTTTAGTTCGCATCTCTAGGTTAGTACACGGTCTATAAGGTTAACATATACAGTACACCAGTCATTATCGAACGAAAATGGTAGACATCCTCACCAACACTACACCAACTATCCCTTACCAACACCCCCCCACAAACCCCTCGCCAACACCCTCACCATCACCCCGACAACCTTCCCTCACCATCACCCCCACAATCTTCCCTCACCAACACCCCTAACAATGACCCCCAGAAACCCACTCACCAACACCCCCCACAAACCACCCCTCACCAACATACCGCACTACAACTACGTCAGAAATTATAAGACGCACTACAACTACGTCAGAATACATGAGACACACTATAACTACGTCAGAATACATGAGACACACTACAACTACGTCAGAATACATGAGACACACTACAACTACGTCCTAATGCATGAGACACACTACAACTACGTCAGAATACATGAGACACACTACAACTACGTCCTAATGCATGAGACACACTACAACTACGTCCTAATGCATGAGAGACACTACAACTACGTGAGAATACACGAGACGCACTACAACTACGCCAGATGCATGAGACGCACTACAACTACGTCAGAATACATGAGACACACTACAACTACGTCCTAATGCATGAGACACACGACAACTACGTCCTAATGCATGAGACACACTACAACTACGTGAGAATACATGAGACACACTACAACCACGTCCTAATACATGAGACACACTACAACTACGTCCTAATGCATGAGACACACTACAACTACGTGAGAATACATGAGACACACTACAACTACGTCAGAACACATGAGACACACTACAACTACGTCCTAATGCATGACACACACTACAACTACGTGAGAATACATGAGACACACTACAACTACGTCCTAATGCATGAGACACACGACAACTACGTTCTAATGCATGAGACACACTACAACTACGTGCATGAGACACACTACAACTACGTCCTAATACATGAGACACACTACAACTATGAATACATGAGACACACTACAACCACGTCCTACATGAGACACTACAACTACGTCCTGAGACACACTACAACCACGTCAGAATACATGAGACACACTACAACTACGTCCTAATGCATGAGACACACTACAACTACGATGCATGGGGGCACACTACAACTACGTCCTAATGCATGAGACACACTACAACTACGTCAGAATACATGAGACACACTACAACTACGTCAGAATACATGAGACACACTACAACTACGTCCTAATGCATGGGGCACACTACAACTACGTCCTAATGCATGAGACACACTATAACTACGTCAGAATACATGAGACACACTACAACTACGTCCTAATGCATGAGACACACTACAACTACGTCCTAATGCATGAGACACACTACAACTACGTGAGAATACATGAGACGCACTACAACTACGTCAGAATGCATGAGACGCAGTAGGCTTATATACAGATAACCTGGAGGAGACCCTAATATATCAATACTAATAACAATAATGTTCTCAGATAATACTACTGATTTTTTCCGATATGTTGGTAGCCCTGATAGCTGCCTGACGTCATCAATTAGTGTTAAAAAGTAGGCACAATATTTCCGTGTTCATGAGATATCTTTTAGGTGTACTTGGAAAGGTTCATAAAAAACAGTATGTTAACAAAAACTTATATTAAATAAAAATATATGTTAATGTAAGTTTCTGTCATTTATAGTGGGTTTGGTTACCAGAATATCACTTAATTATAAAAGTAATATATCGTGTATGTCCTTATTAACTGAAATCATTACTTTAATCTGTATATTTTAACTAATACGCGCCTGTATTGATATGTCAAAAGTAAATAGTTCGTTCCAAAATTCACGCTCGGGTGTGTGACTATGTTATTACTCAAAGAACGATTATGTCCACTAGTAAACCTTGAGATACACATAACTGGGTTAAAACATTTATATTTTTCGTAGATAAAGGTTGGCAGATAACATACTGTAATACTAGGAAAGCGTACATTACTGACAAAGTATTCTCATACAGCCACTTATTATCATTCTCGTATATATCCGATAATACTGTGGCAAGATGTAACAAAAAAAAAATATTAGCGAAATTAAAACCAATTCCTCTCCCCCCTCCTCCACACACAAGTGCATAGGGTCACCTCAGTAACGGACGAAGAAACACACCTCAACCACAAGACCATTTTATTCCCCGACGTTTACGTGCATCCCACTCCTCAGCTGAAGCCATAAGTCCTGACCTGAGTGGGTACCTTGATGTACCGAACACCTTGACATAACGTATATATCAAACTACGGGAACTGTTTATATATATAACATAAGGTATTTTCTTAAGCACACACCAAGATAAACAAAACTGAAGGAAGGTCAATTATAAGACATTTTAACACTAACTCATAACTCTGAGGAGAGGGGCTAAAAATTATAAACTTTTCGTTCAGTGAAGGTTTTATGTGGGGGGTCGAGGTGGAGAGATGACAGACCACACAGGTCTGATGTAAAGGCTGTCATGTGTGACGAGGTCCACATACATACATACATACATACATACATACATACACAGAAATTGAAAAACAAAAATTGCCTTCAAACACCTTTTTAATACACCCTGTAACTCTCTTAATGTAAATAACCGAAATGATGTCAGGGGGATGTTTAGGGGAGGTGGTGTGACGTAAGGGAGGGGAGGTCTCTGTGCACTGGACAGAGGATAGGGGACAGTTGCACCGCCACACTGTTGTGTTAAGTAAGAAATACTCAAGATCTGAATGCTAATAATTACCATTTGGTTGTAGTGTCATTGAGATAAATAACATAACATTATTACAGCCTGTCTGCTATAGTATGTGGACATTAGTCATGCTCTTCATGTCAACTTTGGGATAAACCTGAGCCATGACGAAATGTGCCTAGGCATGAAGAGAAATTGTATTTATGAGTGTTTTTTGTGTACGCTACAAAAATATACTATACAATATTAATAGTGAAAATATGTGTGTAATGATCAGAGGTGATGCATTTCCCGTTACGTAAGTGAGATTTGGTAAACAAGTAGAAAATTAGGTGATTGGACAGAAATGCGGCAGGCAAGACTATTGACTTTGTCTCACAATCCTAGGCACCACGCCACCACCACACCACACTCCATAAAGCCTGGCACTATAACACCTTAGACTTTGCTTGAGGATAAATAAAGTGGTAGATTTTTCCTTTTTCAGCATTACATTGTCACTGCAGGACAGGTATTATTTACTCCACGTTAGGTGAATGAAAAGCGTCCATACTACACTAATTAATCAATGTCAACGTTGCCGGGCACATGTATGGAGACAAATTATATCATTGTGGTCCCAGGCTACTGTGTGCACCTCAAGTCTCACCGAGTAACTTAGAGGCTTCAGATTCACGTTCAGATACTCGCGGGGGTTCACACCTCACGGAAAGAACGGATTGACAACGCTGAGTGTACTAGTCGGAAATGTCCCCAACTGTTCATAAAAAAAATGAGATACTTTGGTTATATAATTAGGGACGAGGGGATGATAACAGAAATATTAATGGGCAAAGTTGAGGGTAAGAGGGCCAGGGGAAGGCAACGACTGGGGTGGATGATGAAATTAAAACCTTGGGGGATTGTTAAAAACAGTCCGAGAAAGTTTAGAGTGGAGGACTGTGGTCGCCAACCCTCATATATATGGGGACGGTACTCTTGATTGACTGAGGTTAGGTTCTTGATCATTTTTTTTATTTGGTAAAAATTTATTTCCTCCGCCATTTTTGGGATGTTTTTAATTAAAGTGAAGAAGTTTTCTTCTATTGGAAAGTTTCCTAACTTGGCTCCTTAACCCTGGCACCCGTTCTTAAATATAACTCCTAACATTTCTGTGATAATTAAATTAGGTTAGGTTTAATTTCGTCAGTGTTTTGCGTGTTTTACCTCACGATTTCCCTTTACCTCAAAGCCCTGCCCACTCTGTGCGATAAAAATAAAATTTTCAAGTGAAATCTCAAAGTATAAAAAAAAGTCGAAAAATATAAATTTCCGACGAAAATGCAATAAAGTGACCTTTTTCGAATCTTTACCAAGTAAGGTTAGGTTAGGTTCGGTTATATTAGGTAATGTTAGATTAGGTAGGTTTAGTTGGTTGGTTTAGTTTGTTTTAATATAAGTGTATGATACTGCAGGTACCATGGTGTTCCCAAACTTTTTCTGATCATTACCCACTTTTCATATATGATCCTTATCCATGGCCCCCCTCTCCCAATCCATATCTCTGGCTGGCTCAGCTGCTGACTGGCTGTTCTAGTGTGGTGCGGCTTGGGATTTTTATGTGTACATGGCCTCAGCTTATGGCCCCCTAAATTTTGCTGGGGGGCCATGGCCCCCAGTTTGGGAACCAGTGTGCTGAAGACTGCGATAATGATCTTAACAATTATTAAAATGAATTATTCATGACAAATTTCTGACAACAATGTAGGTTCTGGTCTAACCATGACTAAACTGATAATGACGATAAGCAAAACCACCCAACCAAATTCAACTTTAAAATATCTCAAGATCTTTAGGTTTGGTTTAATTGGTTCGTTTTGTCTGTTGTCATTAAGGCCGCGCCCAAAAACACATCGTTGCCAAAAATATGCACTAATGACTGTTTGCACTTACGGTATGACTAAGTGGTACAGGTGCTGGTGGTGGGTGGTCAGGTCCTCAGTGACTCGAGAGACTTGTCATTCATGTTTTTTACTTCTCTTAAAGTGGGTTTGTGCCTATAATCCCCTTGCCAGGTTAGTGTCCTCGTCAGTCATATCTAAGGCAGGGAAAAATTACTTCTCTTGTGAATGTGGATCACGTAAGCCTGGCGAGTTGTTAAGGTCAGTATGGATACAACATAGTGAGAGTTAAGCTTTTTGTAGGTATACAAGGTAATGTGACCAATACTACACTCGACCACCTTTACTTCCCCAACAGCAAAGTTAGGAAAACACATCCACAACTGGGTGAACTAACTCTGCTGTATGTGATTCTTACACTTCACAATGCTTATTATCTAGGTCCTGGGTGTCCATGACATCAAACCCTGGAACAATTTTACTATTTCAAGGATACTTGATTTCTACAGTTGAATCAGTGAACCTCTAACTCATTTACCACTGAAGGCCATAGTTTGCACCACAACACTATTACCTGTAGCTTGTGTAACGTCTGGCTAGGACTCGGGGTTCAGTGATGGTGTGATAAATATTGTAATTTATCCAGAAGCCTCGTGCAGCGTCGAGATCACCACCTTCACCAGCATTTAACATGCCATTAAGAGGCTTTGGCGTGTTAAACTTCTTCAAATGTGCAATGATCCCTTGATTCATTGACTATAACATACCAGGGGCGTTAGGAGGTAGACACTGCGGGCTGATGTCATGGTCAGGTGAACTTTCTCTTACAGACTTGGTGCATTATCTTCCCTTAAAGAGCACCGCTTTGTCGGCAGTTTTTTATATACATCTTGTTATTTGGAATGCAACTGTTTCTGAACCGCTGATAGAAAACATTCCATTTATTTTGAACTGTTCATTTCTAATTAAAAGGACGAATGATTACTTCGCTCTACCCAAACAACCGAATCAGAGCCCAGACGACCATCCTTTTCCTAAGTTTTTCAACCATTTTTAGTCTAAACTCTACTGTATATCAGAGCACTGTCGTTTCTTCTTGGCGTTCTCATAAAAACTTTAATCCTTTTTAGTCACACGCTAAGGCACTGTTGTTCATGTTAACTTACACTTTAAATCCTTTCCCCAGTTGACAACAACACGTCCACCGAACCGATATATAAGATAGTACTACGTAACAATATATAAATTCGTTAATTAATTTATAATAGCAGATATCACAAACGATTTAAGCTTTTATCAATTATTTAATTAATACTAAATTAAAACAAAATGAAAGTTATTAATATGATGGCGGCTGGTCGGTAGTCAGTGGGCGGGGCTGAACACTCAAACTGAGTGGTGTAGGAAAAAACGAAATTTCTATAAATTCTTTGGTGGCTTAACAATATTCGATGTACTAGGGCTTAATAATAATAATAATAATAATAATAATAATAATAATAATAATAATAATAATAATAATAATAATAATAATAATAATAATAATAATAATAATAATAATACATCGATAAATCATTTTTCTTTTTCGTTTGCTGTATTTTTTCATTAGTTTTAAGTTTTAATTTTTTGGTATTATTCTTTTATAAATTACGTTACGTTACATTACATTACGTAACGTTACGTTACATTATGTTAGGTTTGGTAACAGTACATAGATTAATAGTTAAATCTAATCCCATACAGCTTGCATTTTGTTAACTTGACTGTATGGGATCAACGAAGATTAGTCCAGCTATTTCACCTTAAGATTAACCACCCTAATTATAATCTAAACTAACCCAACCCAACTTAATCTCCCCAAAAAAGTGTTAGAAGTTAATCTTAGGGTAAAATAAACTGCAGGGACTAATCTTCAGGTGAGCGGTATGTGTTCGTATCTGTGGTGTAATGGTCAAGCAAGCTCGCCTCGCAAGCGAGCGGACCTGGGTTCGGCA
>NW_024716453.1:0-8029 GCF_018991925.1 Homarus americanus | reverse complement strand
GAGAATAAGAAAGTTCCCTGATCGAGTGTAACAAAGTCCCCTGAACGAGTATAATAAAGTTCCCTGATCGAGTAAAACAAAGTCCCCTGGTCAAGTATAACAAAGGACTCTAATCGAGTATAACAAAGACCTCTCATTGAGTATAACAAAGTCCCCTGAGCGAATAAAAAAAAGGCCCCTCGTCGAGCATAAGAAAGTCCCCTGGTCGAGTATACCAAAGTCCCCTGATCGAGTAAAACAAAGACCGAAGGAGAGTATAACAAAGTCCCCTGATCGAGAGAAACAAAGTCACCTGATTGAGTAAAACAAAGTCCCCTAGTCAAGTATAACAAAGGCCCCTAATCGAGTATAACAAAGACCTCTGATTGAGTATAACAAAGTCCCCTGAGCGAATAAAAAAAAGTCCCCTTGTCTAGCATAACAAAGTCCCCTGGTCGAGTATACCAAAGTCCCCTAATCGAGTAAAACAAAGTCCCCTGGTCGAGTATAAGGAAGTCCCCTGATCGAGAGAAACAAAGTCCCCTGGTCGAGAATAACAAATTCCCCTGATCGAGTATAACAAAGCCCCCTCATCGAGAAAAACAAAGTCCCCTGATTGAGTATAACAAAGTACTCTGATCGAGTAAAACAAAGTCCCCTGGTCGAGTAAACAAAGTCCCCTGATCGAGTATAACAAAGTCCCCTGATCGAGTATAACAAAGTCCCCTGATCGAGTATAACAAAGGCCCCTGATCGAGTATAACAAAGTCCCCTGATCGAGTATAACAAAGCCCCGGATCGAGCATAACAAAGGCCCCTGGTCGAGCATAACAAAGTCCCCTGGTCGAGTATAACAAAGTCCCCTAATCGAGAGAAACAAAGTCCCCTGGTTGCATATAACAAAGTCCCCTGATCGAGTATAACAAAGTCCCCTGACTGATCGAGTATAACAAAAAGGCTCCTGGTCGAGCATAACTAAGTCCCCTGGTCGAGTATAACAAAGTCTCCTGATCGAGTAAAACAAAGTCCCCTGGTCGAGTATAACAAAGTCCAATGATCGAGTATAACAAAGCCCCCTGATCGAGAAAAACAAAGTCCCCTGATTGAGTATAACAAAGTCCCTGATCGAGTAAAACAAAGTCCCCTGATCGAGCATAACAAAGGCACCCTGGTCGAGTATAACAAAGTCCCCTGGTCGAGTATAACAAAGTCCCCTGATCGAGTATAACGAAGGCCCCTGATCGAGTATAACAAAGTCTCCTCATCGAGTATAACAAAGCCCCCTTGATCGAGTATAACAAAGCCCCCTCATCAAATATAAAAAGTCCCCAGATTGAATATAACAAAGTCCCCTCATCGAGTATAACAAAGTCCCATGATCGAGCATAACAAAGGCACCCTGGTCGAGCATAACAAAGTCCCCTGGTAGAGTATAACAAAGTCCCCTGATCGAGTATAACAAAGTCCCCTGCTCGAGTATAACAAAGTCCCCTGATCGAGCATAAGAAAGTCCCCTGATCGAGTATAACAAAGTCACCTGATCGAGTATACCAAAGTCCCCTGATCGAGTATAACAAAAGCCCCTGCTCGAGTATAAAAATGGCCCCTCATTGAGTATAACAAAGTCCCTTGAATGAGTATAACAAAGGCCCCCGATCGAGTATAACAAAGGGAACTGATCGAGTAAAACAAAGTCCCCTGGTCGAGTATAACAAAGGCCCCTGGTCGAGTATAACAAACTCCCTTAGTCGAATATAACAAAGTCCCCTGATCGAGTGTAACGAAGGCCCCTGATCGAGTATAACAAAGTTCCCTGATCGAGTATAACAAAGCCCCTTTGATCGAGTAACACAAAGACCCCTGATCAAATATATATAGTCCCTTGATCGAGTATAACAAAGTCCCCTGATCGAGTATAATAAAGCCCCTAATCGAGTATAACAAAGCCCCGGATCGAGTATAAAAAAGGCCCCTGCTCGAGCATAACAAAGTACTTTGATCGAGTATAACAAACGCCCCTGATCGAGTATAACAGAGTCCCCTATTCGAGTATAACAAAGTCCCTTGAACGAGTATAAAAAAAGGCCCCTGGTCGAGCATAACAAAGGCACCCTGGTAGAGTATAGCAAAGACTCCTGATCGAGTATAACAAAGTCCCCTGATCGAGTATAACAAAGTCCCCTGGTCCAGTATAACAAAGCCCCATGAACGAGTATAACAAAGTCCCCTGGTCGAGTATACAAAGTCCCCTAATGGAGTATAAAAAGTCCCCTTATCGAGTATAACAAAGTCCCCTGATCGAGTATAACAAAGCCCCATGATCGAGTATAACAAAGTCCCCTGATCAAGTATATCAAAGCCCCGGATCGAGCATAACAAAGGCCCCTGGTCGAGCATAACAGAGTCTCCTCGCCGAGTATAACAAAGTCCCCTGATCGAGTATAACAAAGGACCCTTTCGAGTATAACAAAGCCCCAATGATCGAGTATAAAAAAGACCCCTGATCAAATATAAAAGTCCCCTGATCGAGTATATCAAAGCCCCCTTCTCGAGTATAAGTAAGTCTCCTCATCGAGTATAACAAAGTTCCTTGATCGAGTATAACAAAGTCCCCAAATCGAGTATATCAAAGGCCCCTGATCGAGAATAGCAAAGTACCCTGATCGAGTATAACAAAGTCCCCTGATCATGTATACCAAAGTCCCCTGACCGAGTATAACAAAGTCACCTGATCTAGTATAACAAAGTCCCCTGCTCGAGTATAACAAAGTCCCCTGATCGAGCATAAGAAACGCCCCCGATCGAGTATAACAAAGCCGCCTGGTCGAGTATAACAAAGTCCCCTGGGCGAGTTAAACAAAGTCCCCTGATCGAGTATATAAAAACCCCCTCATCGAGTATTACAAAGGCCCCTCTTTGAGTATAACAAAGACCCCTGACCGAGTATAACAAAGTCCCATGAACGAATATAACAAAGTCACCTGATCGAGTATAACAAAGTCCCCTGGTCGAGTATACAAAGTCCCGTAATGGAGTATAACAAAGGCCCCTGATCGAGTATAACAAAGTCCCAAGATCGAGTATAACAAAGTCCCCTGATCCAGTATAACAAAGACTCATTATCGAGAATAACAAAGTCCCCTGATCGAGTATAACAAAGCTCCCGGATCGAGTATAACAAAGCCCCATGATCGAGTATAATAAAGTCTCCTGATCAAGTATAACAAATGCCACTCATCGAGTATAACAAAATCCCTGATCGAGTATAACAAAGTCCCCTGATCGAGTATAACAAACCCCGGATCGAGTATAACAAAGGCCCCTGGTCGAGTATAACAAAGTCCCCTGATCGAGAATAACAAAAAGACCCCTGGTCGAGCAAAACAAAGTCCCCTGGTCGAGTATAACAAAGTCCCCTGATCGAGTAAAACAAAGTCCCCTCTTCATAGTATAACAAATTCCCCTGATCGACTATAACAAAGCCCCCTGCTCAGGTAAAACAAAGTCCCCTGATTGAGTATAACAAAGTCCTCTGATCGAGTATAACAAAGACCCTGATCGAGCATAACAAAGTCAACTGGTAGAGTATATCAAAGTCCCCTGATCGAGTATAACAAAGTCCCATGATCGAGTATAACAACGCCCACTTGATCGAGTATAACAAAGAACCTTGATCAAATATAAAAAGTCCCCTGATCGAGTATATCAAAGCCCCCTGGTCGAGTATAACAAAGTCTCCTCATCGAGTATAACAAAGTCCCCTGATCGAGTATAACAAAGTCCCCTGATCGAGTATAACAAAGCCCCATGATCGAGTATAACAAAGTCCCCTGCTCGAGTACAACAAAGTCCCCTGATCGAGCATAAGTAAGTCTCCTGATCGAGTATAACAAAACCCCCTCATCGAGTATAACAAAGGCCCCTCATTGAGTATAACAAAGCCCCCTGATCGAGTAAAACAAAGTCCCATGAACGAGTATAACAAAGTCACATGATCGAGTATACCAAAATACCCTTATTGAGTATAACAAAAGCCCCTGCTCGAGTATAAAAATGGCCCCTCATCGAGTATAACAAAGTCCCCTGAATGAGTATAACAAAGGCCCCCGATCGAGTATAACAAAGGCACCTGATAGAGTATAACAAAGTCCAAAGTCTCCTGATCGAGTAAAACAAAGTCCCCTGGTCGAGTATAACAAAGGCCCCTGATCGAGTATAACAATCGAGTAAACAAAGTCCCTGATCGAGCGCCCCTAATCGAAAACAAAGTCCCTGATCGAGTAAAACAAAGTCCCCTGATTGGGTATAACAAAAGTTCCTGATCGAGCATAACAGCCCTGGTCGAGAATAAAAACGTCCCCTGGTCGAGTATAACAAAGTCCCCTGGACGAGTATAACAAAGTCCCATGATCGAGTATAACAAAGCCCTCTCATCGAGTATAACAAAGTCCCCAGAACGAGTACAACAAAGTCCCCTGATCGAGTATAACAAAGTCCCCTGATCGAGTATAACAAAGCCCCGGATCGAGTAAAACAAAGGCCCCTGGACGAGTATAACAAAGTCCCCTAGACGAGTATAACAAAGTCCCTTGATCGAGTGAAACATTCTCTTCTGGTCGAGTATAACAAAGTTCCCTGATCGAGTATAACAAAGCCCCCTGATCGAGGTAAACAAAATCCCCAGATTGAGTATAACAAAATCCCCTGATTGAGAATAACAAAGTCCCCTGATCGAGCATAACAAAGGCCCCTGCTCGAGTATAAGAAAGTCCCCTGGTCGAGTATAACAATGTCCCCTGATCGAGTGTAACGAAGGCCCCTGATCGAGAATAACAAAGTCCCCTGTTCGAGTATAACAAAGCCCCCTTGATCGAGTAACACAAAGACCCCTGATCAAATATAAATAGTCCCTTGATCGAGTATAACAAAGTCCCCTCATCGAGTATAACAAAGTCTCCGAATCGAGTATAACAAAGTCCCCTGATCGAGTATAACAAAGCCCCGGATCGAGTATAACATAGGCCCCTGGTCGAGCATAACAAAGTCCTCTGGTCGAGTATAACAAAGTATCCTGATCGAGTATAACAAAGCCCTCTGATTGAGTATAACAAAGTCCCTTGAACGAGTATAAAAAAGGCCCCTGGTCGACTATAACAAAGTCCCCTGATCGAGTATAACAAAGCCCCCTTGATCGAGTAACACAAAGACCCCTGATCAAATATATATAGTCCCTTGATCGAGTATAACAAAGTTCCCTGATCGAGAATAACAAAGCCCTCTGATCGAGTAAAACAAAGTCCCCTGATTGAATATAACAAAGTACTCTGATCGAGTATAACAAAGCCCCTGTTCGAGTATAAAAAAGTTCCCTGATCGAGTATAACAAAGTCCTTGATCGAGTAAAACAAATCCCGTGGTCGAATATAACAAATTCCCCTGATCGAATATATCAAAGCCCCCTGCTCGAGTAAAACAAAGTCCCCTGATTAAGTATAACAAAGTCCTCTGAACGGGTATAACAAAGTCACCTGATCGAGTATACCAAATTCCCTTGATCGAGTATAACAAAGGCCCCTCATCGAGTATAACAAAGTCCCCTAAACGAGTACAACAAATTCCCCTGTTCGAGTAAATCAAAGTCCCCTGTTCGAGAGAAACAAAGTCCCCTGGTCGAGTATAACAAAGTCCCCTAATCGAGTATAACAAAGCCCCCTCATCGAGAAAAACAAAGACCCCTGACTGAGTATAACAAAGTCCTCTAATCGAGTATAACAAAGTTCCTCTTGTCGAGTATAACAAAGGCCACTCATCGAGTATAACAATGGCCCTGATCGAGTATAACAAAGTCCCCTGCTCGAGTATAACAAACCCCGGATCGAGTATAACAAAGGCCCGTGGTCGAGTATAACAAAGTCCCCTGATCGAGTATAACAAAAAGACCCCTGGTCGAGCATAACAAAGTCCCCTGGTCGATTATAACAAAGTTCCCTGATCGAGTAAAACAAAGTCCCCTCTTCGTAGTATAACAAAGTCCCCTGATCGACTATAACAAAGCCCCCTGCTCAGGGAAAACAAAGTCCCCTGATTGAGTATAACAAAGTCCTCTGATCGTGTATAACAAAGACCCTGATCGAGTATAACAACGCCCCCCTGATCGAGTATAACAAAGAACCTTGATCAAATATACAAAGTCCCCTGATCGAGTATATCAAAGCCCCCTGGTCGAGTATAACAAAGTCTCCTCATCGAGTATAACAAAGTCCCCTGATCGAGTATAACAAAGTCATCTGATCGCGTATAACAAAGCCCCATGATCGAGTATAACAAAGTCCCCTGCTCGAGTACAACAAAGTCCCCTGATCGAGCATAAGTAAGTCTCCTGATCGAGTATAACAAAACACCCTCATCGAGTATAACAAAGGCCCCTCATTGAGTATAACAAAGCCCCCTGATCGAGTAAAACAAAGTCCCATGAATGAGTATAACAAAGTCACATGATCGAGTATACCAAAATCCCCTTATTGAGTATAACAAAAGCCCCTACTCGAGTATAAAAATGGCCCCTCATCGAGTATAACAAAGTCCCCTGAATGAGTATAACAAAGGCCCCCGATCGAGTATAACAAAGGTAGGTTCGATAGAGTATAACAAAGTCCCTGGTCGAGTATATATAAGGTCCCTGACTGCTTAAACAAAGTCCCCTTGGTCGAGTATATAACAGCGCCCTAGATCGAGTATATAACAAAGGCCCCTGATCGAGTAAAGCAAAGTCCTGATCGAGTAAGTAAAAAACAAAGTCCTGATTGGTATAACAAAGTCCTCTGATCGAGTATAACAAAGTCCCCTGATCGAGCATAACAAAGGCCCCTGGTCGAGTATAAAAACGTCCCCTGGTCGAGTATAACAAAGTCCCCTGGACGAGTATGACAAAGTCCCATGATCGAGTATAACAAAACCCTCTCATCGAGTATAACAAAGTCCCCAGAACGAGTACAACAAAGTCCCCTGATCGAGTATAACAAAGTCCCCTGATCGAGTATAACAAAGCCCCGGATCGAGTAAAACAAAGGCTCCTGGTCGAGTATAACACAGTCCCCTGATCGAGTATAACAAAGTCCCCTGTTCGAGTATAACAAAGACCCCTAATGGAGTATAGCAAAGGGCCCTCATCGAGTATAACAAGTCCTCTGATCGAGTATAACAAAAACACCCCTGGTCGAGCATAACAAAGTCCCCTGGTCGAGTATAACAAAGTCTCCTGATTGAGTAAAACAAAGTCCCCTGGTCGAGTATAACAAAGTCCTCTGATCGAGTATAACAGAGCCCCCCGCTCGAGTAAAACAAAGTCCCCTGATTGAGTATAACAAAGTCCTCTGATCGAGTATAGCAAAGTCCCCTGATCGAGCATAACAAAGGCCCCTTGTCGAGTATAACAAAGTCCCCTGGTCGAGTATAACAAAGTCCCCTGATCGAGTATAACAAAGTCCGCCGATCGAGTGTAACAAAGGCCCTTCATCGAGTATATCAAAGTCCCCTGATCGAGTATGACAAAGCCCCCCTGATCGAGTATAACAAAGACCCCCAGATCGAGTATATCAAGTCCCCTGGTCGAGTATAACAAAGTCTCCTCATCGAGTATAACAAAGTTCCTTGATCGCGTATAACAAAGTCCCCTGGTCGAGTATAACAAAGTCCCCTGATCGAGCATAAAAAAGTCCCCTGATCGAGTATAACAAAGCCGCCTGGTCGAGTATAACAAAGTCCCCTAGACGAGTATAACAAAGTCCCCTCATCGAGTATTACAAAACCCCCTCATCGAGTATAACAAAGGCCCCTCATTGAGTATAACAAAGCCCCCTGATCGAGTATAACAAAGTCCCATGAACGAGTATAACAAAGTCACCTGATCGAGTATACCAAAGTCCCTGTTCGAGTATAAAAAAGTCCCCTGGTCGAGTATAACAAAGTTCTTGATCGAGTAAAACAAAGTCCCGTGGTCGAATATAACAAAGTCCCCTGATCGAATATATCAAAGCCCCCTGCTCGAGTA
>NW_024716452.1:0-6760 GCF_018991925.1 Homarus americanus | reverse complement strand
TTGGTGGGTGAGGTGTTGATTATATGTAGAAGTTTGCGTGCTTTATTGGGCTAATGAAAATATATTGGATCCTCTGTTTCGAACCGCATTTGGTTAAACGTTGCTCTGATCACCTAAAGCGCACGTGGTTCCTATAGTGGTTCACAGCCATAAGCTCGTTGAACAGGCTTTGTGTGAAATATAGTAGAGTCTAGGACTGCTTTTATTGTCCTAGTGGCCCAGAGGTAGCGTTCGGTACAATTATAAGATCGTGGGTTCAAATCCTGGTGGGGTGAGGTGTTGATTATATGTAGAAGTAAGCGTGCTTTATTGGGCTATTGAAATATATATTGATCCTCGTGTTTCGAAGCCGGATTTGGTAAAACGTTGCTCCGATCACTAAGCGCCACAGGTGGTCCCCATTAGAGTTCCATGGCGCCATAAGGTCGTTGAACAGGCTTTGTGTGAAAAATAGTAGAATCTAGGACTGCTTTTATTGTCCTGGTTGCCCAGAGGTAGAGTTCCCCGGTCACAATTATAAGATAGTGGGTTCAAATCCTGGTGGGGTGAGGTGTTGATTATATAGAAGTCCGCGCTTTTTGTGCTAATGAAATATCTGGATCCTCGTGTTTCAAGCCGGATTAGAAGTCGCGTCTTTTAATGGTCTAATGAAATATATATGGATCCTCGGTTTTCGAAGCCACATTTTGGTAATACGTTGCTCTGATCCTTTGGTAGGAGGTCCCCATTAGAGTTCGACGGCATATAAGCTCGTTTAAACAGGCTTTATTGAAACACTTAAGTCTAGGACTGCTTTTATTGTCCTGGTGGCCCAGAGTAGCATTCGATTACAATTAAGTCGTTGAAGTTCGAATCCTCGATGGGTGGTGATTATATGAAGGTCGCGTGCTTTATTGGGTTAGTAAATATATATGGATCCTCGTGTTTGACGGCATTGTAAATGTTGGTCTGATCACCCTAGCGGCGGTGGTTAATTAAGTTCACGGCATAATCTCGTTGAACAGGCTTTTGTGTAAGCCTGCTTAAGTCTAAGACTTTTATTGTCCTAATAGTGTCCCAAGGTAGCGTCCGATCCGCAATTATAAGATTGTGGGTTCAAATTTAGGTGGGGTATTGTATTGATTATATATAGAGATCCTTTGATGCTTTAATGGTCTAATAAATATATATGGATCCTCGGGTTTCAGCCATTTGGTAAAACGTTCGCTCTGATCACTAAATGACGCGGGGTCCCGTTAAGGATTCCATGGCGCCATAAGCTCGTTGAACAGGCTTTTGGCAAATATAGCAAAGTCTAAAGATGCTTTTTAGTGTCTGGTGGGCCAGAGGTAGCGTTCGGTCTGAATAGAAGATCGTGGGTTAGTCCTGGTGGGGTGTTGATTATATGAAGAATCCGCATGCTGGGGCAAATGAAATATGGATCTCGTGTTTAAAACCACATTTGTGGTAAATGTTGCTCTGATCACCCCTAATGGCATAGGTGCCCATTGGAGGTTGGCAGCACCATAAACTCGTTGAACAGAGCTTTGTGTGAAATATAGCAAGTCTAGGACTGCTTTTATTTGTCCTCGTGGCCCAGAGTGATGGCGTTCAGTCACAATTATAAGATCGTGGGTTCTAAATCCTGGTGGGGTGAGGTGTTGATTAAATGTAGAAATCAGCGTGCTATTGGGTTAATGAAATATATGGATCCTTCTTCCTTTCGAAAACGCATTTGATAAAATATTGGTCTGATCACTATGACACTCGGTAATTTATTAGGGTTCATCCTCTTCTTGAACAGGCTTTGTGTGAAACATATAACCAGAGTCAGGACTGCTTATAGTGTCCTAATTGGCCTTAGGTAGCGTTCCTCGATTACAATTATAAGATGCGTGAGTTGAATCCTGGTGGGTAAGTGTGGTGATTATATGTAGAAATCATTTGCTTTATTGGGTTAATGAAAATATATATGGATCCTGCGTGTTTTAAGCGGTTGTTAAAACGTTGCTCTCTCATCACCTATGACGCGGATGAATTGATAAGTTCACAACCATAACTCGTTGAATAGGCTTTGTGTGAAATATAGCAGAGTCTAGGACTGCTTTTATTTTTCAGGTGTAGAGGTAGCATACCGGTCACAATTATAAGACAATTAAGGTTTGAATCCTGGTGGGGTAGGTGTTGTTGATTATATCAAGTCCAGTGCTTTATTGGGCTAATAGAAATATATTTGAATCCTCGTGTTTGAAGCGCATTTTGGTAAAACGTTATAAATCACCACCCTAACGACGCAGGTAGTCCCCCTATAATCCTGCAGCGCCATATTTCGTTGAACAGGCTTTGGTATTAATATAACAGAGTCTAGGACTGCTTATAGTGTCCTGGTGGCCCGCAAGTAGCGTTCCCAGGTCCGCGATTAGAAGATCGTCAGGTTCGAATCCTGGTGGGGTGAGTGTTGATTATATGAAGAAGTCGCGTGCTGTTGGGCTAATGAAATATATATGGATCCTGAAATGACTCAACTGCATTTGGTAAAACGTTGCTCTGATCACTAAAAGCAACGCAGGTTGGCCCCATTAGGGTTCACAGAGGCAAGCTCGTTGAACAGGCTTTGTGTGAAATATAGGGTGTCTAGGACTGCTTATTGTCCTGGTGGCCCAGGATTGCGTTCGGTCACTATTATAAGATGTGGCTAAATCCTGTGGTGATTGGCGTTGATAATATGTAGAATCAGCGTGCTTTATTGGGCTAATGAATATATATGGATCTCTCGTGTTTCGAAGCCGCATTTGGCAAAACGTTGCTATGATCACCTAAGTCTGGGTGGTCTCTATTAGGAGTTCCGGAGCCATAAGGTCGTTGAACAGGCTTTGTGAAATATATTAGAGTCTAGGACTGCTTTTTGTCTGGTGGATGGTAGCATACGTTGCAAATATAAGATCGTGGGTTTGGAATCCTGGTAGGGTGAGGTGTTGTTGATTATATGTAGGCGTCCGAGTGATTTTTGGGCTAATGAAATATATATTGGATCTCGTGTTTCCGGCGGTTGGTAAAATATTTTGCCATTAACTGTTGCGCGGGTGGTCCCCATTAGAGGTTCATGGCTTATAAGGTAGTTAATTTGATCTTTGTGTGAAATATAGTAGAGTCTAGGACTGCTTTATATTCCTGGTATGGCCCAGGGTGCTATGCCGGTACAATTATAAGGTCGTGGGTTTGAATCTGATGGGGTTGAGTGTTGATTATATGTAGTTCTAGCTTGTTTTATTGGCTAATGAAATATATTGGATCCGTGTTTTGTCGGTTGGTAAAACGTTGTTCTGATCACTTGGTTGCGGGTGGTCCTAGTTAGGGTTTCACGCGCCATATTTCGTTGAACAGGCTTTGTGTGAAATATCCAGATTTTAGGACTGCATTTTCTTGTCACATTATTGAGGTAGTTCCTGTCATGATATAAGATCGTGGGTTCAAATCTTGGTGGGGTGAAGTGTTGATTATATGTAGTCTGCTTGCTTTATTGGGCAGATGTGATATTTATGGATCCTCCTTGTTTTGTGGCTTAATTGGTAAACGTTGTTTGATCACCTAAGCTGCACGGGTGGTCCCATTAGGTGTTCGGTGCCTGGCCAGGTATGCTTTGTTAATGATTATAGCAGTCTAGGAATGCTTTTATTGTCCTGGTGTGGCCCAGGGTAGCATTCTCGGTCACAATATGAAGATCGTGGGTTTCAATCCTGGTGAGTTGGTGTTGGTATATGTAGAAGTCGTGTTATTGGGCTAATAAATATAAATGGATCCTCGGGTTTTGGTAGCATTTGGTAAATGTTTGCTCTGATCACCCTAGCGGCTTGGGTGGTTTCGATAGAGGTTCACGGCGCCATGGCTAGTTGAACAGGCCTTTGTGTGAAATATAGCAGAGTCTAGGAATGCTTTTTGTTTCTGGTGGCCTGAGGTAACGTCGCCTGGTCTGATTATAAGGCCATGGGTACAAATCATGGTGGGGTGAGTGTTGATTATGTGAAAGAATCGTTTTATTGGGCTATTAAATATATATGGATCCTCGTGTTTTGACGCATTTGGTAAAACGTTGCTATGATCACCTAAGCGGCATGGTTGGTCCCCATTAGAGGTTCACGGGCCATAAGCTCGTTGAAGCAGGCTTTGTTTGAAAATAGCAAGTCTGGGACTGCTTTATTGTCTGGTGGGTAGGTAGCTTTCTGATCACTATTGAAGATCGTTGGTTTGAATCCTTGTGGGGTGAGGTGTTGAGTTATATGGAATAGTCCATGCTTTATTGGGCTAATGAAATATATATGGATCCTCGTGTTTGAAGCCCATTTGGTAAATGTTGGTCTGATCACTGAAGCTGCACTTTTTTTCCCATTAGGGTTCATTTCATCGCTTCGTTGAACAGGCTTTGTGTGAAAATGCTTAAGTCTAGGACTGCTTTTATTGTCCTGGTGTGGGGTAGTATTCGGTCACAATTATAAGATCGTGGGTTTAAATCCTGGTGGGGTGGTGTTGATTAAATGTAGAATCCGGTGCTTTATTGGGCTAATAGTATACATGGATCTCTGGGTTTCAAAAGATTTGTGCATTGCTCTGATCTATAATGCTGCGCGGGTTGTCCCCATTAGAGGGTTCACGGGGCTAAGCTCGTTGGACAGGCTTTGTGTGAAATATAACAAGTCTAGGAATGCTTTTAGTTTCTGGTGGCTGAGGTAGCGTCGGCCGGTCGCTATTATAAGACCATGGGTTCAAATCCTGGTGGGGTGGTGTTGATTATATGAAGAATCGTGCTTATTGGGCTAATAAATATATATGGATCTCGTGTTTTAAGCATTTGGTAAAACGTTGCTATGATCATAGCGGCATGGGTGGTCTCCATTGGGAGTTCAGGCCATAAGCTCGTTGAAGGCTTTGTGTGAAAAATAGCAGGAGTCTAGGACTGCTTTGTCTCTGGTGGGCCAGGTAGCTTTCCCGATTCAATTAAGTCGTCAGGTTTGAATCCTGGTGGGGTGAGTGTTGATTATATGGAATAGTCATGCTTTATTGGGCTAATAAATGTATATGGATTCGTGTTTCAACCCATTTGGTAAACGTTGCTCTGATGCTAATGGGTGATTAGATGGGGTTCGGCGCCATAAGCTCGTTGAACGAGGCATTGTGAAATATAGCTAAAGTCTGAACTGCTTTGTTGTCTGTTGGCCCAAGGGTAGCGTTCGGTCTTTTATAAGATCGTGGGTTCAAATCCTGGTGGGGTGAGTGTTGATTATGTGTTGAAGTCCGTGCTTTTTGGGATAATAAATATATATGGATCGTGTGTTTGACGTATTTGGTAAAATGTTGGTCGATCACTTAGCGTAAGGTGGTCCCGGTATTTCCACCCTGCTTTCGTTGAACGGAAATATAGCAGAGTCTAGGACTGCTTTTTTTGTCCTGGTGGCCCAGAGGTAGCATTCCCCGGTCACAATTATAAGATCGTGGGTTCAAATCCTGGTGAGGTGAGGTGTTGATTATATGTAGAAGTCCGCGTGCTTTATTGAGCTAATGAAATATAAATGGATCCTCGGGTTTCTAAGCCGCATTTGGTAAAATTTTGCTCTGATCACCTAAGCGGCACGGGTTAGTCCCCATTAGAGGTTCACGGCGCCATAAGCTCGTTGAACAGGCTTTGTGTGAAATATAGCAGAGTCTAGGAATGCTTTTAGTGTCCTAGTGGCCCAGAGGTAACGTTCCCCGGTCACAATTAGAAGGTCGTGGGTTCGAATCCTGGTGGGGTGAGGTGTTGATTATATGAAGAAGTCAGCGTGCTTTATTGGGCTAATGAAATATATATGGATCCTCGTGTTTCGAAGCCGCATTTGGTAAAACGTTGCTCTGATCACCTAAGCGGCACGGGTGGTCCCCATTAGAGGTTCACTGCGCCATAAGCTCGTTGAACAGGCTTTGTGTAAATATAGCAGAGTCTAGGACTGCTTTTATTGTCCTGGTGGCCCAGAGGTAGCGTTCCCCAGTCACAATTATAAGATCGTGGGTTCAAATCCTGGTGGGGTGAGGTGTTGATTAAATGTAGAAGTCCGCGTGCTTTATTGGACTAATGAAATATATATGGATCCTTCTTCTTTCGAAGCGGCACTCGTGGTCCCCATTAGGGGTTCACGGCGCCATAAGCTCGTTGAACAGGCTTTGTGTGAAATATAGCAGAGTCTAGGACTGCTTTTATTGTCCTGGTGGCCCAGAGGTAGCATTCCCCGGTCACAATTATAAGATCGTGGGTTCAAATCCTGGTGGGATGAGATGTTGATTAAATGTAGAAGTCCGCGTGCTTTATTGGGCTAATGAAATATACATGGATCCTCGGGTTTCGAAGCAGCATTTGGTAAAATTTTGCTCTGATCACCTAAGCGGCACGGGTTAGTCCCCATTAGAGGTTCACGGCGCCATAAGCTCGTTGAACAGGCTTTGTGTGAAATATAGCAGAGTCTAGGACTGCTTTTATTGTCCTGGTGGCCCAGAGGTAGCGTTTCCCGGTTACAATTAGAAAATTGTGGGTTCGAATCCTGGTGGGGTGAGGTGTTGATTAAATGTAGAAGTCCGCGTGCTTTATTGGGCTAATGAAATATACATGGATCCTCGGGTTTCGAAGCATCATTTGGTAAAATTTTGCTCTGATCACCTAAGCGGCACGGGTTAGTCCCCATTAGAGGTTCACGGCGCCATAAGCTCGTTGAACAGGCTTTGTGTGAAATATAGCAGAGTCTAGGACTGCTTTTTA
>NW_024716451.1:0-25956 GCF_018991925.1 Homarus americanus | reverse complement strand
GGTAAGAAGCTTTGGTTATGTGAAGTAAAAAGCTTTGGTTATGTGAGGTAAAAAGCTTTGGTTATGTGAAGTAAAAAGCTTTGGTTATGTGAGGTAAAATATTTTGGATAAGTGAGGTAAAAAGCTTTGGTTATGTGAGGTAAAAAGCTTTGGTTATGTGAGGTAAAAAGCTTTGGTTATGTGAAGTAAAAAGCTTTGGTTATGTGAGGTAAAAAGCTTTGGTTATGTGAAGTAAAAAGCTTTGGTTATGTGAGGTTAAGGTGTGTGTATTTGGTTAGGTTACCACAGCCGCCATGATGGAAACAGACAACATTATTGATCTTAACAATAACTCAAACGGTTACACTTAAGAGATATAATTATCATACCTAAGCTCTTTCGTAAGCAGGTAAGAAACAGGTGTATATAACAGGAGTACCAACTTTCAACACACCTTTACAAATTACTTTAGGGAACATAATCCATCAGTTAAGTCATAAACACCTGGACGTTTGGATGACTTGCTAATAACACCCGACCCCCCCCCCATCCATCCCTGCTTCACGTTTTCTATATCGTTTGATCTTCACTACTGCCTATGACCCTTATCAAACCCAAATTATCCATCTATTTACCCCAATCGCCCCCAAGAACTACCAGTATACAAGGTTTTAAAGATCATTTCCTTCCTTCTCTTCTTCTCTCCTACGTACACCCTTATTCTCTAAATACTCTTCCCCTTTAATCTTCATCCTACTATTCGTATTTTCATCTACTTTCACTCTTCATTTTTTTCGTTAGCAATCTTTAATTTCCTTCTTTCAAATCATTTTTTTCTTTGTATTGATTTTCATAATATTTTTTTTCTTCTTATTTATCCATTTCCTTCCCCTTTATTTCCCCCATTATCCCCATTCGTCTTTGTCTTTAATAACCATTTCCCATTTCTTCTTTCCTCCAATTCTCATTCTCTTTTATTTCCCTAGTTCCAATGCTTTCTCTTTTTTTTTGCAACTCCCTTCTTTCTTCATTTCCCCTATTCCCATTTTACTTTATTTCCTCGTTCCTTCATCTCTATATACCTTTTCTTTTTCCCCCTTCCAATTCCCTTCCTGTTCCAGACACCAACAACTCACAAATCTTCATCTAGGGCAGAGAGGGAGGGGGCAAAAATATTGACACATCAAACAAGGCTCTATATCTTAGGCCGTCGATGGAGGGAGGGAGGGAGGGAGGGAAGGAGAAGGAAGGAGAGGTAAGGATGGACGAGGGAGGGAGTGAGGGAAGGGGAAGTTAAAATGAAAGAAGTGAATAGCAAAAATGAGAGAGAGAGAGAGAGAGAGAGAGAGAGAGAGAGAAGGTTGATAATTTGACCTTAATTGGATCTGAATTAAGTCTTCAAGTTCACGTAATGACGGATAATACACTAAGAACACACTGGTGAAAGACGTGGCTTGATCACACACACTGTACAAACAAATAGAATGAAACGCTGTCAGACATAACAGATAAGTAGCGAGTATAAACTATAATTACGGTGTTAGGAGTGTAAATAACAGCGGGTTTTTTCACTTGTTTACATGGTAATTGAAATAGGTTAAATGTGTGGTGCCCCCCCCCCCCTCGCTCCTTAGACTGGACTGAGAAGATCATTTTTCCCGACGAGTTTTATACCGTAAATAATTCGGACGAGTGAGAACAATTATATCTGCATTGTGGGTTAAAAAAAAAGATGGTATTTGATAGATCAGCTTAAAGAAGTCAAAATGAGCTAATTTACTAGTTACAGGAGTCACGGTATTGACCTGAATGATACTCGAAAGTCAAGGAGAAAATATAGTTGAAGGCATTATTAAAATTTAGGCGAATGACAGGAAAATTTCGCTACACACTGGGAAAAAAAAAGATTCACTTAAACCCTACAACTTTGACGACGGTTTCCATAAAATTATAGATAGATAAATTCTTTACTTCCTCAACTGGAGCTAAATTTGATGATTAAGATAAAAAATAAATAAATAACCAGAAAGTATAAAATAATTTGAACTTTAATGGCGTTTTAACTTTTAGTGAATAAGTGAAGAAAAAAAATTCTCACCAGAAAAAATACGTAAAAAATAAAAATGACTCCAACTTGTAAATTCATCTACTTGTTTCTTAATATGTTAAACACGTCGGATAATTAATGACTTTGAGAGTTATATAACAGGGAGCTGGGACGAGAGATTAGGTAGGTATCCCCCTGTACTATGGCACGACTCACTTACACTGATGAAACGTCAGTTATGTTGGTCGTCACGTGACTACATATATTATTACTTAAACTACCGTGTGTGTATATGAGGAAGAGAAGAAACACGCACACACACACACACACAAACACGTGAAAAACAACCTAATTGGATGATAAAAAAAACATGCGTCCAAAAACTTACCAACTTCAAGACATTTACATATAGAGCCACATCCCCTCTCTCTCTCTCTCTCTCTGTCTCTGTCTCTCTGTCTCTCTCTCTCTCTCTCTCTCTCTCTCCTACGTAAATTCTCAACATAACTAACCTGCACAAGTCATCCATACACCACGGGGGAGGTATTGTGTCGGGGATGAAACAGAGGAGAGGTGTGATGAGTAGGGGGTAACGCCTGAAAAAGACTTGGTATTCAGCTTACCATTATAAAAGAGCCTTTTGCTTCCACCCTAAACTAACGTACCGTAAGGTAACCTAACTTAACCTAATTTACCCCATCCTAGCCTAACTTAACCTAACCTAAACCAATTTAACCCATCCTAGCCTAGCCTAACCTAACCTAGCCTAACGTAACCTAATTCGTCATACACACACAAACAGGTTAATAGGTCGTGTAATATTAAAAAAAAGAAAAGATTACTCTAGCGTATTGCCAGATACCCAAAGAATGTTCTATACTACTGAGGGTATATACAAACACTTTTGTTGTCTTTAAAAGTAGGTTCTATTCTCGTACGGGAGATAATACAGTAGGACACAGGGAGCCTGTGGGTACGCCACCAGGACTCAGTCTTAACTACCTCTACATCTATCCATGTATTACTACGTGCTGGCCTATACAGATGCCAGCATTCACAAGCTGAATACATAAAGTATAAATGTGATAATTTATATACATAATATGGTGCACAATAAATAGAATATTACATAGAATTAATACATGTTCTGTAATACTTTACTATACATAATTAATAATAGTAATATAATAATATACAGCTGAAGGTACTACTTTGTGTCCATATATATCATACAATTACAGCTTTTGTTTTTAGTTCGGGTTGATTGTTGTGGGTCCGGTGAAAAGGTGCGTTTGGTCAGTTGTTTGTGTACGTCAGTTTGTGATGAACGGAGAGTGACGGCTGCCTCATTCCTCCCTTTAGCATTTTATGAAAGGTGAATAACATGGACGTATGGAGAGAGAGAGAGAGAGAGAGAGAGAGAGAGAGAGAATGTTTGATGGATAACAATGGACTGAAAAATTGTTGTGAAGTGAAGGAGAATTGAAAGATAATCGATAATGAACAAAATCAAGAGACAGGAGAAAGGAAGAAGAAAAAGATACAACACACACACAACAATAACGCCGTGAAAAAACATTAAAAACAAACACTTTTCCAACGAATAAAACCTGGGATGAAACACTACCATGGGGGGAAAAACACGCGAAAAAAAAAACACACACACACACACACACAAACTTATCCACCCCGAAGCTGTAGTCTCAAAAACTGACCCCAAGTCCAGCGTTCTCCTTTAAATATGTGGAGAGGAGCGTAGAAACGACAGAAAAATCGGTGAGACAGACATACAGACACACAGAGAGAGAGAGAGAGAGAGAGAGAGTATGTGTGTGTGTAGGTCGTCGTGTTAGGGCCAGAGGTAAGCCAGACACTTGGTTTATTGACATGCAAGGGTTGAGGTCTACCAATATCCTCCCCCATACCAATGTTATACCTCCCTCCTCCTCTCTCTGTTCCTTTTAGTCCTCTCCCACCTACTATACCACCATCCTAGTGACGTGTCTTAATTTACTTTCCATCATCCTTAAATATACCGTATATATATACAGTATATTTACACTGGCATGATCACTAATATATCTCATCCACACGTCCCATCTTCCTCTTTTATCATGCCTCCTGCCTCCTTCCCCTTCGCTCCCTTTTCATTCCATCTCTCTTAACCCCCCCCCCCCTATCCCTACACCCGCCAGGTCAACAGGACGACAAAAACACGTTCCATTAGGGGCCAGAAACTTGTTTGTGTACCTTCACTTTATTACAGAATTATAATTACCTTTGATGGTGTTATTGGAGGGTGAGGGTAATGTGATTGGGCTATGTCTGTCAGTGTGTCATGCAGTGAACCAGGTGCTGTTGTATTGCGTACCTCAGTCAGGCTATTTATCAGTAAGTCAGTCGACACTTGACTGATATGCGTATAGAAAAACCTTGTTATTTTTTTTATACTGGACATTTTTAAATAAATGTATTGTTTAATATTAACATGAGCAGTGCACACATCAGGACGTATAGGAGGTCAGGACTCATTAAATATTCAGACAAGGGTTATACGAGCGAGCGTGAGTCCATTAACAAGAAGCAAGAATGTAAACATAAGACACGCACTCCACATACATGGGGCCTCCCTTGTCCCAGAGGCGTCTTGTACCGAGGAAGCGTAAGACTGGTCACGCGGGCCTTAAACCATGGCTTAGTTTGGGCCACACGGGAACACCAACGGCTTGATCATTGGTTTTAAATATAAATTGTTGCCTGTGTGTTTCAAGAGTTAATCATATATAAATCTATCAAGTATGAATATATTTTAATCATCACCCAGTGTCAGTTCACTGCTGAAACAAGGCTTCTTCATCATCCCCTCCCAAAGAGAATCCTAAACTACATAATGTCTTTTATCCATTGGCCATTTTCGTAGGATCCAGCAGTCGCAGATCTTCTTAGTTTACTGTTGATTATGTAAGATAAGCTCAGTTCCTACCCGCACATGGCCTTACAGTAGTAACGTATTGTACTTCAGTTTTACATGTCGTAGATTCGCTTTTGTTCCCTGGCTCTCTATGTTATACCACCTACATCTTCTCATGCATTTTTGAGTAGCTTGGAGTTTCTATGTAATGTTTGCTTTTACACACACATTTCACATTCATATTTCAACACTGGAAGTAGGAGACACCTGGCATATACTTTGTACATGCGTGTTGCTTCTGAATAAATGACTTAAGTCTTCCAAAGGATTTCCATTATATTTTGACTTCTTTCCACTCTACTACACTTCTTTATGTAACTCAGTTTACTTTGGCTTTTTCTTGCATATAAATGATTGAATTCTATGAAAGGGGAATATGTGTAGTATTCATTATTTTTTTGTCTTTACCAACATATTAAAGAACATTTGGTTGTGTTCATTTTCACTCGTTCCTGTTTGCTTGCATCGACCAACTCCTGTGTTTGCCTTCACACACACACACACACACACACATGGTCAATTCCCTAGCTCTTTAAAGCATATATAACAAACACTGAACTTGCCCCATCAAAACACCCCAAACACTCTCCCATGAACCCAAGGTATGAGGCATTGCATTTCTAGAATATTTCCAGGTCAATTTGCAATTAAAATTATTTACTAGTCTTTAATTAATCCTCAGCCCTTCCCGCTCTCTCGGTTGAATGAAAGCGAGTTTAGAGTCTTTGTTGGTATTTTTATAAATGAATTACAGAATACATAACAGGTAAAAGGTTAGGCTTCTTGGTCTGTCGTTGCGTCGTGTATATCAAGACAAATATGACCATAACGTTATTCTAACTTTCTGGTAATTTATTTCGTCATGTAAGAACGCCTACTATGCTTATCGTTCCTCTCTCAGCATGTACAGCCTCCCGAAATATCCGAGAAGTTTTCAGAAACCATAGGAAAGCCAACGATTATACCGTGCCTCACCCTAGCTCCCCCTGACCCTTAGTCTATCACAGGTAAACCACAATTTGCTCTTACTTATTACCCCTGACGGCAGACCACCAGGTGTTATATGTGGGCGTAAATATACCACCTGCTACTTATACTTTCTTTATGTCATTTATACTTAGATTCAGCCCTTTCATTATAAGACAATGTATAAATGTGTCTATTAATGTTATTTATGTCCTTTCTCCTTCCTTTCATTATAAAGTTAAATATGAATCCTCGTCTTTATCATTTTTTTACATAATTTTTTTTTTTTATTGGGCACTCCCCTACATCCTTGTGTAAGGTGAAGCGCAGAAGCGTTTACAGCGCCCAACAGGGAAGCATGCTAAGTTCATGCTTGCCTTTATGTCTCATGAGTTAAGGGCGTAGAAGTCTGAAGAGTCAAGGGCGTAGAAGCCTAAAGAGTCAATGGTTTATGTCAAGTTATTGGAAGCTCCAACAACTTGTCCCTGAATACGAATTCGCAACTTTCGACTTACAACAGGTACCTACTTACTGCTAGGTGAACAGGGACGAAGGGGACTAGGAAGAGTGTCCAAACAACTTCCGCCGGCCCGGGAATCGAACCCGTGACATCTTGCTTGCGAGGCAAGAACGGTACCGCTCTACCACCAGCTCCCCTTTTTACATAATGAATTTGAGTTGTTGCTTAAATCTCTCTCTCTCTCTCTCTCCTCCAAATGCACTCACGCACACTTATTGTTTATTTCTGTCTCGCAATATGTCCCACCTCCGGACCATATCCTAGACCGCTGTCACTGCCTTCACACTTCCCACACCTTTCCCACGTCCACTGCTCACACTTCTCTTTTTCATCACCACGACACACACACACATCCATGCTAGACCTTACCTCTGAGTTATACATATATTAACAATGGTTGGTAGAGGAGAGGTCTATATACGTATATGAGGTTGACTCCCAGTATGACTTTATCTTCACCACAACACTGTTCAGTATTCTCGTCCGGTAAACACTGACTATATGAACGTTAATCAGTGTAATAACTCGAGTTTCCTCTTTCACTTCCCTCTCTCTTTCTTTCTCTCACTCTCTTCCTGATATACTTTCTCTCCCTCTCACAATTTCTCTATCTCCTTCTCCGTCCCCCCAAATTATTATCATTTATGCATTCTCCCTCACTAAGGCAGGCAGGTATGACAGGTAATACGAGGGTAGGTTAAATACTTCTGAATATCCAAATTATTTTCTTTTGCTTTTAACATTCCAAGTTAACACAAACATCCTTTAACTGACAGAGCTTAAAGATACACTGGAGTAGGGTGGCTGTGAAATCTGCTTCTTATATTGAAAAAAACCCAACTATTTTGTATGAAATATTCCAAAGTCTTTTTTTAGATATATTTTAATACGATCTCTCTCTCTCTCTCTCTCTCTCTCTCTCTCTCTCTAATACATCTAAGTAAATATATATCTTAAGAAAATACCCATAGATAATTCAAATACGGCATATCTACCACTAGCCGACTCACAGTAGGATACAAATTGACCCAAAAATACCCACATTACCGAGAGAAACTGCTGGGTTACGTCCGAGCCACTTGCTACCAGATCTCTCCCAGTCTTGGTTAAATATTTCCGGTGTAAATAATAATCATCCGTGAAGCTTCAATTAAAATGGTGTAAAAGCCTGTATGTTCTGAAGCTTAAGGTGTATACCATTAACCAGTCATGAAGCTTCGTTATTAAAGGTTTATAATAGTGTTGAGTTATGTGGCTTCAATAATGTTCTAATGATCGTAAGTTAAAAGGTTGTAAATACAGAAGGTCTGAGGCCATTAGTCAGGCAAAAGTCTTTATGGCACTCATCACAGATCTTGATTCTATTACAGACTAACTTCAGGTTTAATTAATTCCCAACACTACGATTAAATAATATACTCTGATGACATGAACTCTACTGCGTCAAGGTACCATTAATCAACCAACGAAAGGGTAATTAAATGAGTTTTAAATGCCATTAACTATTAAACTTCGATGGTGTAATTGGACATGAATATGTAATTAAAGTAATGGAGTCTTGATGCACTTAACGTTCTTGCCTCTTTTTTTCTCTTAAGTAAACGCCCGTCACTATCCGGAATTCCCCCAACCATAATACCAAGGCTGCAATTTTTTTTCCATTCGACAAAACATAAATGGAATTCAATTTACGAAGCTTCATTTATTCATCCATTATTTCTTGGTGGTATATTATGTTGTCCAAGGCCACGATGCACTTGAGACTCACAGCTGCTTCCCAAGAATGACTTCAACCAGCCAAAATTAACACGTCCATTGTTTACCACTATTCTTTGTCGATTCTTATAGGCATCGAATTGAGGGAGTGGGCGTTGAGTCATTATACTCAATTTGTCGTAAGAATTCTGAAGCAAAGGTTTTATTTTTATTTTTAATCCGCGCGCGCGTGTGTGTGTGTGTGTTTGTGTGTGTGTGAAAGAAATAGGGGAATACTGTACCTTTATAGAGATAGACAGGGAAAAAAATAAAAGACAGTAAGAGAAAAAGACAGATAGAGACAGGGAGAAACAGGTACCTAGATAGCCGTATGGGTTGATAAGGAGACTGAATAAAAATGAGACAGGTAGACAAAAATAAATTTAAGAAACATAAGTAACTAAACAGAGAGGGAGACCCGCAGTTAGAGACACGCCATATAAATGAGTGAGGGACAGGAAGGCCACTGCCATATCATTCTTAGCCCAGATCACTATTTTACTCTCTTCTACTAAAGAGCTAAAGTATTTACCCCAGTATTAGCTAGACCTCAGCACAATAGGCACCTAAGGGGGATCACCGTCGTCCTGGAAATAAAGACAAAGAACTGATGCATCACCTTACTAACTGGGTTATTTATTTGTCTTATAAACTTGCAGTTAAATTTTTTTTATTGATTAATTTTTCCCTCTACTAATTTACTTAATTTTTTATACCAATCTTATATAATACATAAACAAAAATATATATCCTGCGCATGAATTCACAGATGCATTCATGTATAAATAGACTTTTGTCAACAATAAATTTTTTCGTGATTTTCAAAACAAACTTGATGGAGAAATAATAATTCTATTTTGTTTATCATTGGGTTTTCGTAATAGTTATTGAACAGAAAAAAAAATATTTTGAAATAATAACTGAATATAAACAAAGTTTTTTTATTACCGATGATACACTGTTAATGAACATACAATGAATGTGAAAACTTTTACATCAATTTAACAAATTCTGTAACTGCAACTTTGTGCTCCTAGTCTAAAACAGTATATACATATATACAGTACAGTAGGGTGTGGCGGGCGTGAGCGTAGGTCTCCACACTAGTGTATTTCCCCAACACATCTTGGAAGGAGTGCGTGGGAGAGAATTTTCAGAAGGCATTACACCATTTTATGAGGCTTCAGTTCTCAAAGTGAGTTTTAGATGCAAAAGCTATTTCGGCCGAATGAACTTATTTAGTTTTAATGTTGAAAGTTTGCCGATCAGAGCTCCATACTGGCCGACAATCTCACCGCTTATCGGTGTTTTATTATATACACAAAGCCGTATAGGACGAGAAGACGGAAGATAAAGGGATATACAAACACCATTTTGTATACATAGTCCACAAACAGAGGCGACACTAAAAGCTTTCTTGTTCCGGGGGCGTGTTGTATTAATCACTGTTCGGGTCTTTGGTTTTATCTATCTATCTATAGATATAACAGGGTGTTATAATTCCCGAGAGAGAGAGAGAGAGAGATCAGAGGAGGATGACAAGACTAATCCTAGGCAGTTGGAGCCTTTATTATAGAGACAGATTAAAGCATCTGAATTTTAACTCCCTCGAGAGACGTCAGAGTGAGGGGCGATATGATCGAGGTGTGTAAATAGAAGTCAGGGCTAAACAAAGGTGCCACAAGTTTAAATACAAAAAAATCTTACAAACAAAACACATACATTATTTAACACCTATAGATAAAAACACATACATACAAAATAGGAAATATTTGAATCGTTGCAGCAAACTAATAATATTTTAATACAAAGAAACTCTAAACCTTGGGCCGTGTTGCAAGTCATGTCAAATTCGCGAGAACAAAAAAAAAAAATTGCAGGGAAAGGCCACCAACAGAGCTTCCTGACCGAAAACCATCAAACTACGCCACTATTTCCATTAAACTCCTCCTGAATTAGAGGTGCAGATATGACTCCCCCTTCATTGTGGTTTTACCCTCGTCAATCTGTTCAGCCGCCAGTAGGTATGGAGGAGAAAAAATGGCAATGCAAAACCAAAACAAAATAGAAAAATAAAATCTTTTGTAACTTTCTTTTCTTTTGGCATTCAGCTGATTTGATCTACTTTCATCAATGTCTGTCTGTATCAAATGATCTTATACACTACAGTGAATTAAGAAACATGAGAGTTAAGATATAAATAAAAATATAATTAATAAGATAAACACTCTAATATATACATCAAACAGTGAGACCAGTACTTAACAAATCGTCTTGTTTATTTCACCGAGACAGTTTCGGATCGCTTAGCATTACGCAAACTATAAAACAAATCCTCGCATGGCATAAGAACTCAGTTGTACAGTATACATACATCCTACATCAGGGGTTCTCAACCAGGGGGAAATTTCCCCCCTCAGGTTTTCAGGGGGGGGGGGGGAACTGATTCTAATATGGAAAAAATAAAGGATTTTCAGTATTATATGCATATTATTTGGAATGCACTTTTTGAGGCAGACAATCTTGGAAAGGAGGGGGGAATGACATCCTGACATATGGTGAAAGGAGTGCATGGGGCAAACAAGGTTGAGAACCACTGTCCTACATGCTTACATACATGTTCAATTTGCTCCCGATATTCACCAAGGATAACGGATATTATTTTTGGTTCATCGTGGCTAATGTAAGGTAACGTCACTATTACCGGCGGCCGTGTACACAGCTTAACTTGGTGGGGGCAGTGCTTCATGATACAACTGGACAAATATTAAAATATCGGAAGAAAAATGATGAAATGAAATGAAATCGACGCCATGCAGTGAGTGACCATTGTTTCTCACGGTAAAACTAGTCAAGAAAATATACATAAACCGTTATATAGATTCTTCACAGGGTAGCATTGTTTTCGACAGCTGCCACAAGATATCTAGTGTTCCCTGGTAGCTGTCAATGGACCTTTGGAAATTTGTTTCTTATTGTCGCACGAGTCAGCTGTCCGAAGCTCTCCGGAACTCCTCATATAAAGAGTTTGAGTTCTGTCACGTCCTCGACTCACTGAAACTCTTGAAGGGTTAGCTGAACCCAAGGGTCAGTAAGAGTGAGTCACAGCGAGCGTGAATATTGAATCACTTAGTAGAATGTGTCAGCGCTTTATTTAGTAAATGATATTGAGATAGGTGCTTGCAGGAGACAACCCTCGTAATTATTAGTCAGATTTCAATAACATATTCGTGTCAGTTGGTAAAATAAGTACGATTTCAAATAGAAAATTCCAGTTATTCCACCCCAATTCAGAAACTTCTGAAAGAGCTCTTAAGTGAGTAAATTACCGTAACAAATTCCCGGGAAAAGAATCATTACAGACTTTAAAAAAATAAGACATGAAAATAAATAAATAAATAAACAAATAAATAAATAAATAAATAAATAAAAAAAAAAAAAAAATATATATATATATATAATATATATATATATATATATATATATATATATATATATATATATATAATAAAATCAAATCTATCTACACATGAGAAAAAGATTCATGGGAAAGGTGACCTATTAAAACGTCAGTTAGTGAAATAAAACTGTGGTTTTCATGAGTTCACTAAACCCGTACAAGGTGCTTTAGTGTACCAGTCCAATTTAGGAATGTGTAGGTCCTCTCTTTCATATATACCAACCATTAATATATCCCCGACTATATAAAATATCCTGTGGAAAATTTGTTTAAATGCATTTCATTTCGTACCAGAGAAAACATGCAATTTGGAAACCCCGAAGCTCAGTCCTTTTTCTTGTCTCAATAAATATGCGTTTCCTGGCTTCCCTGGGCAAGATTAATGGCCGGCCAACTCAAAACACTTAATTGAAACTCGTATCTTTACCGCCAAGTTACCTGGTAGTGGTCGTGGTCAGTTATCATAAGTGCGTTATAAGGTGTTTATCGGCTTGGTGCCTGACGCTGACACAACACATTTCTCTTTAACTGACAAGTAATGAAAGGTTAGGAAAAGCATGCTGTTCATATTGTTATTACTAGTACTACTACAACTATTGCTACTATTACTACAGCTACTTTACTACTATTGCTCCTGCTACAATTACTACGACTACTGCTACCACTTTTAATGATTACAACTACTGTTGCTACAAATACTACACCTATTGATACAGCCACTACTATCACGGCAACAAAGACTACTACTACTACTACTACTAATTCCACTATTGTAATTGTCGTGCATGTCATTACAGGCAACATCGAGTAAGTCTCAACGAACATATCTTTATTCCCTTCATCAGTGAGGTGGCAAGAATGTTGTGATGGAAATGAATGTCTGTCAGTCAGTCTAAGACAGCCGGAGGTGAGTAAACCAGTGGAAAGTTGAGGATTTCCTGTAGGACTGACGTTGGCTGGTTGTTGGAAGTTAGACCCGAGGTCAAGATAGGTCGGATCTAGTGACACATTTCACCAGTGGTCTTTCTATCAAAGCGGGAATTGCTTCAAAGTGAGGCTGGTCCTTTTTATGTAACTAAAAGTGGTTCCTGCAGGCATGACGGCACCTAAGCAGGTAAGCTGATGTGTGTGTGTGTTCAGGCAGTACGTGGAAAGTAGAGCATACAGGAATATAGATAGATGTGTGAACTCTCTCTCTCTCTCTCTCTCTCTCTCTCTCTCTCTCTCTCTCGTGAACCTCGTCTAGGGACCAGGAGTTTCACCATCGTGCAACGGTGTTAATTTAAACCCGAATGTGTTTGTTTTTTCCGAATGGGAGTCTGGTATGTACAGGACAATCACTGCCGCAATTGAACCCCCCTTCCACCTTCCCTCCCCTTCCACCTTCCCTCCCCTTCCACCTCCCCTCCCCTTACCCCCTATCCTCGCCCACCACCATAGCTTTTAGCTCGTTTTCTCTTTCTGTTTTCAGTAAAATTTGTAAACTTGAAAACTAATTTTAGAGAAATATTGAGGTTTTGAGGGGTTTGGGGGAATGGAGAGAGAGAGAGAGAGAGAGGGAGAGAGAGAGAGAGAGAGAGAGAGAGAGAGAGAGAGAGACTTCTTCCGGGACTGCCAAGACAGCAATCAGTAATATTGTCAATGGTTGCTGAGTTATAATGATGAGGTCGGGCCCGCAGGGGGAAATCGAGCGAGAATGAAGAAGTGTTGGGAAGAGGTGCGTGAAGAGGAAGAAGTGCTGGGAAGTGGTGCGTGAAGAGGAAGAAGTGCTGGGAAGTGGTGCGTGAAGAGGAAGAAGTGCTGGGAAGTGGTGCGTGAAGAGGAAGAAGTGCTGGGAAGTGGTGCGTGAAGAGGAAGAAGGTTGAAGTGGTGCGAAGGGGAAGAAGGTTGGGAAGGGTGGCTGAAGAGGAAGAAGTGTTAGGAAGTGGTGCGAAGGGGAAGAAGTGCTGGGAAGAAGTGCGTGAAGAGGAAGAAGTGCTGGGAAGTGGTGCGTGAAGAGGAAGAAGTGCTGGGAAGTGGTGCGTGAAGAGGAAGAAGTGTTAGGAAGTGGTGCGTGCAAGTAACTAGGTGTTAGGCAGTGTTACTAGTCAACAACACAGCACACAGCCTCTGCCACTAGTCAACACAGCACACAGCCTCTGCCACTAGTCAACAACACAGCACCTGCCACTAGTCAACACAGCACACAGCCTCTGCCACTAGTCAACACAGCACACAGCCTCTGCCACTAGTCAACAACACAGCACACAGCCTCTGCCACTAGTCAACAGCACAGCACACAGCCTCTGCCACTAATCAACAGCAATCACAGCACACATCCTCTGCCACTAGTCAACACAGCACACAGCTTCCTGCCACTAGTCAACACAGCACACAGCCTCTGCCACTAATCAACACAGCACACAGCCTCTGCCACTAGTCAACACACAGCACACAGCCTCTCACTAGTCACAGCACAGCCAGCCTCTGCCACTAATCAACACAGCACAGCTTCTTCGCTAATTTAGCCTCACCACAGTACACAGCCTCTGCTACTAGTCAACAAGGCCAGCACACAGCCTCTGCCACTAATCAACAGCAATCAACACAGCACACAGCCTCTGCCACTAGTCAACACAGCACACAGCCTCTGCCACTAGTCAACACAGCACACAGCCTCTGCCACTAGTCAACACAGCACACAGCCTCTGCCACTAATCAACACAGCACACAGCCTCTGCCACTAGTCAACACAGCACACAGCCTCTGCCACTAGTCAACACAGCACAGCCTCTGCCACTAGTCAACACAGCACACAGCCTCTGCCACTAGTCAACACATCACACAGCCTCTGCCACTAGTCAACACATCACACAGCCTCTGCCACTAGTCAACACAAACCCAAAACTTCTGCCACTAGTCAACACAGCACACAGCCTCTGCCACTAGTCAACACAGCACACAGCCTCTTGCCACTAGTCAACACACAGCACACAGCCTCTGCCACTAGTCAACACAGCACACAGCCTCTGCCACTAGTCAACACATCACACAGCCTCTGCCACTCAGTCAACACAGCACACAGCCTCTGCCACTAGTCAACACAGCACACAGCCTCTGCCACTAGTCAACACAGCACACAGCCTCTGCCACTTAGTCAACACAGCACAGCCTCTGCCACTAGTCAACACAGCACACAGCCTCTGCCACTAGCCAACACATCATTGTAGTCAACACAGCACACAGCCTCTGCCACTAGTCAACACACACAGCCTCACTAGTCAACACAGCACAGCCTCTGCCACTAGTCAACACAGCACACAGCCTCTGCCACTAGTCAACAACACAGCACACAGCCTCTGCCACTAGTCAACACAGCACATCCTCTGCCACTAGTCAACAGCACAGCACACAGCCTCTGCCACTAGTCAACAACACAGCACACAGCCTCTGCTACTTGGGCCCAACACAGCACACAACCCTCTGCCACTAGTCAACACAGCACACAGCCTCTGCCACTAGTCAACAACACAGCACACAGCCTCTGCCACTAAATGCCCACATCACACAGCTCTTTGCCACTAGTCACTCACAGCACACAGCCTCTGCCACTAGTCAACACAGCACACAGCCTCTGCCACTAGTCAACACATCACACAGCCTCTGCCACTAGTCAACACATCACACAGCCTCTGCCACTAGTCAACACAAACCCAAAACTTCTGCCACTAGTCAACACAGCACACAGCCTCTGCCACTAATCAACAACACAGCACACAGCCTCTGCCACTAATCAACACATCACACAGCCTCTGCCACTAGTCAACACAAACCCAAAACTTCTGCCACTAGTCAACACAAACCCAAAACTTCTGCCACTAGTCAACACAGCACACAGCCTCTGCCACTAGTCAACACAAACCCAAAACTTCTGCCACAACCAGTATCAACACAGTTCACACTTCCCCTGGGGACTAACTATCACCGCTATACTTGTTGCCTGTCGGAGTGGTGGGGTGGGGGGGGAGGGATGGGGGAGATAGGGGAGAGAAATGGGGAGATAGGGGAGAGAAATGGGGAGATAGGGGAGAGAAATGGGAGAGCTAGGGGGAAATCTACCTTATCCATCTCTTTCACCAAGCAAACTGGTCCTGTCACAATATTGTATGTAAATTCGCTACGGACGCTTATTGTGTTCGTTGTTGGGCCGCGTGTAAATATGGATAAGATTAACTACCTACTTTGTCTGTCTGTCTGAGTGTCATTTATCTCTCTTTGTCTCCTCAGTTTCTCCATTACACGTCTCTCTCAGAAAAACAAAAACACTCTTTATTCTAATGTATTCTATTTTTTCTTGTGCTTATTTATTGATGAGGTTTTGTAAGGTGGAAAAATGAGTGTTCTCTATCTCTGACTCTTAATCTCTTTCTCTCTCTCACTATCTCTCTCAGTCTGCCTATTGTCTAACCTTATATTGTAGACTCTCTCTCTCTCACTCTCTCTCTCTCTTGCTCTCTCTCACTCAGTCTTTCGGTTGGTGTTTGTCCTCATTTGACCCGAGTACATCAACGCAGTTTGTGATCTCGTTAAACATCCTCGTTATCCTGTTCGTTATAGAGCTGCCCTTCCATCTCTCGGGACCGGAGATTGCGTTATGGGAGTCTTCATTGATCGCATGACGTCTGAAATCTCGTTAACCTCCCTCGTTCAGCATTTCGTCATGGCATGGTACCCGAGATGGCAGTGTATGTTAAACGAGAGAGAGAGAGAGAGAGAGAGAGAGAGAGAGAGAGTCAATAAATAAGACATAAAACGAGACAGAATGACGTCATACATTACCATTGGCCGACTGTGATACTGAGATAAACACTGTCCACTGATTGGCTGTTTCTGCACGTCAAGTTCTTACCTCAAATGAGAAGACAAATGAATTTAGTTACGAGCTAAAAATTGGGTGAAACATAACTAACATTATACTAGGAACACGTAATAAATGTTTAATTGGTCTTACACTTATTTACAAATCCTGCTGTACCCAATTAAGATTATATGAGTGAATTCCAGCTACGACTAAGATTAAGAGGAGAAAATCTTGTAAGATGATTTTTTTTTCTTAATCATCTGTGTATTTAAATTTCCCATACACACAGGTCACCTGGGCGTTAAATTAAGCAGTGCATAAAAAAAATGATTTTTAAGGTACATATGTAAATGAAAAATTACGTAAAAGGAAACAAGTAGAATTTATCATTATATCAGTTTACTTAATTACATGGTACTATTACTGAACTCTATTATATAATTCATTTGTATATTAATTATCTCTGGACTAATTCATTTAGATAGAATCCACAAGAATAGGGCAGGGTATCAGGAATGGGTATAAGGGAGGGTAAGAGGAAAGGGTATCAGGGGGAGAGTAGGAGGGAAGACAAGAGGAAGGGTAGGGTATCCGAAGGAATGAGGGAGGGTATGAGGGAGGGTATGAGGGAGGGTATGAGGGAGGGTATGAGGGAGGGTATGAGAGGTATTATTTTCACCAAAAGTATGAAAATTCTGCACCACCACCGTTTATCGCCTCCTAACCCCCCCCCATCCATCCCCAGAATTTTGGAGAGGAGAGGAGAGACACACACCCACAACAGATTCTGTTTTGATCTGAATATTTAACCCCCATGAGTCCTAGACTTAGTTATGGTAAAAGTTCAAGACACAACAAATTACTTTAATACTTGATTCTGCGCGAAACAAAAATTCTTCACTAAAAAGGTTGATTGTGTAAAGTTTCAGAATTATACATGAACCAGAAATTGCATCATGTGGATCTTAAGCCATCATATATTTTTCCTTATTTTTTAAGACAGTTTATGAAATTGAAAGTCAAGAGGGTACACACGCTAGCCCAGTGCTGGATTATTATTATCATTAATTATTATTATTATTATTATTATTATTGTTACCATTATTATTACTCGTTATTCTTTCAATTATTATTTTATAAAATCCATGAACGAATGGCTCTTTAAGCAGAGACAATGAGGGATAAATAGTCACAACACAGACTGTCAACATGTTTCAATAGACTTAATTTGGGCTTTGACCGTAACACACACACACACACACACATAATACTCATACACAAAACGCACATATACTCATACACAAAACACACACATACAAACACATACATATGTAAAACACACGTACGTGCTCGTTCAAGTGACATTTATGCTTCGGATATTCCGGCAGAAATTTTTAGCAATCTGCAAATGTTTCATTGATTACTTCAGCCATACGCGTGCGGCCTCCACCCTAGTTATATGTTGGGGAGGCGCGAGGGAGAGAGGAAAGGGAATGAAGAGGAGGGTTTTACACACACACACACACACACACACACACACACACACACACACACACACGAAAAAAAGAAAAGAGCAAAATGAGAGCGATATATTAGGAGAACGAAAAGGAAAGTCCAAATAAATGAGAAGAATTAGTGGGAGGTAAGACATATATTGCCTTCATCTTCAAGTTCCATCAATCCATTGTTTGGTAAACGCCTACCCCAGATGCTTCCACGATCTTCTGTAATAAAACTTTCTTTTCCATTCAGTACCTCCAAAACTTTCTAATCTCTTCTCTCCATGTGCTGTACGAGCCAAACTTTTTTCCCCGTATTTCCTGTCAAGGAATCCAGTACAAGATCTCATTAATATACTGTTGGTTCGTTGTTCATCTGGCACCTCCATGTCCTGCCTACTGACATTTCATTTCCTTTGCCCTTACAATAACAAATCGTACTTTGGTTGGTGATCTCTCTCATTCTTTTTTTTTCTGTGTATATAAACTGTACGTGTTAAGTCAGGCACATATCGTTTCATGCCTCTTTAAGTAGCCTGGAGTTTTTGTTTCATATTTGCTTTTCATTATCATGTCTCGGAACAATATGTCAGCATTAGTAGTGTGGACGGGTTACCCATTTTATATTTCAGGCAAAGTTGCACGATAACTAGGTACACTCAGCAAACGAAAGTACCGCACGGATTATGTGCGAAACACTGTGACACCATGGACGAGGGATAATGTGTGTTGGACCTGTATTATGGTGGTAGACCTGCTGTCCTTGCCTGAGGGTGTCCTCACATATCTGTTGCTGTATCATAGGTAGGTGGAAACCTTTGTCATACAGGCACGCATACCAACCCTCCCAACACATCAGGTGATGTATGGATCATGACAGAAGTCACCAGACCCCCCCCCCCCTGCGCGATACTTCTTTTTTTTACTGTGTGTACATATACGATGCTTATTAAAATATAACTTATTGTTAAGGCTGTCAGTCGTTGCCGACGACGACTCGGCTTCATTATGAAATCGATAATGATAATGAGTGGTGAACTAGGGATGTTGTCGACGGTGCCACTGGATGAGGCTGTGGTGTCCGATCCTTGACCAGCACACATTGGGCAGGACAGCTCTGGGTTGGGTGGAAGGTCTCTGGGAGTGTGATTGTGTCTCCTTTCCCTACATGTACATCTGGCTCTATTACGCTCGTTCTCGGGATGTTTGACGCCTTGGGTATAGGTGGAGCGCCATAGACTACGGTCGGATGCAATAGTTTCAAGATCCTTTGGAGGAATGTTACATTTTATGAGCGTCATTCTGAGCAGGTCTTTGTACCTTTTGCATTGTCCTCCAGGGTTGCGTCGTGCCTCTGGCAGCTGCACGTAAAGGATCTGGCGGGGGGAGTCGTCTGGCATGTGGATGACATGTCCCGTCCATTGCAACTGTCGCTTCACCAGAAATGCCTCTTAAGCTGATAGATTTGGAGCGCTCATGCCATATAATTTATAGTTTCCCAAAGACACACTAACCCATCTGGAATTTTCTCTTGATAATACTTAAGAAATGTTCTTATGTGGGCCGCAACTGCCCTAAAGATCCAAGGGCCATGGCGGAAATTCAGAGTTATTGTATCTCTGGAATCAATGCTTCCAGGACAACTTGCAAATGGTCTATCGTACTCTAACTCCTTTTATACCCGAACTCTTTTTGTTCTCTTAAAAATGGGAGTCTATTGAGGACCATTTGAAAAAGTAAAGAAATAAAAATAAATAATATTACTGGTAGAAGATTAATTGGTATCATTGTTAAAGCTTTTGCTTTTTACATATTTTCAAAAACATATTAACAAAGGCTTTGTTCCTCTCTTTTTTCTCAGTACTTTGTTGGAGATATTTTGTAAAGGTTTGCTGGAGCCTTTACTGATTCTTATGTGATACTGACTGATTCTTCTTCTTCCTCCTCTATACTGACTGATTCTTCTTCCTCCTCCTCTATACTGACTGATTCTTCTTCCTCCTCCTCTATACCGACTAATTCTTCTTCCTCCTCTATATTCCACCACCACCACCACCACAACAACAACCACCACCACAACAACAACCACAACCACCACAACAGCCACAACCACCACCACAACAACAACAACCACCACCACAACAACAACCACCACCACAACAACAACACAAAAGAGAAACAACTGACTGATGAGCAATACGACACTTCCTCTCAGTGACCTCCCAACCACAACTTCCTCAATTCACATCACTGTTGTTTTCTGGCCACGATTATTTCTTTGTTTATTTTTCACACATACCTGAGCGGAACTAACCCCCCCCCCTTCATACAGGTGAGGTGGAAGCCTACGGGAAGATGGTTGAACAGGGCTTCAGTGTGATCTTCATGGTGTGGTCTTCATGGTGTGGTCTTCATGGTGAGATCAGTGTAATGTGGTCAACGTATTGTGGTCAGGTAGATATTCATTATTTATTTTATCGCTGCGAGTAACGTTACACACCTGTCACACACCTGTCACACATTTGTCATACACTTGTCTCGGTTATCTCACCTCTGCTACCTGTACGTTGAGTCTTGATTCAGTAATATACACCTGTGTCTTGGAGTCTTGAGCTGAGGTATACTGGTGAAGACAATATTGAGTGTTGTGTTTCCTGTCAGTAGAGCTTCTATATCTGCCCTACCCTGCCCTGCCCTACCCTGCCCTGCCCTGATCTGATCCTGCCCTGCCCTGCCCTGCCCTGCCCTGACCTGCCCTGCCCTGCCCTGCCCTGCCCTCCCATGACCTGACCTGACCTGACCCTGCCCTGACCCTTCCCTGACTTGCCCTTAGGTTGGTTCTAGGAGCGGGTGTTGTAGTAGAGTATTTTGATAACCTCTACTGCTTGTTATGACGCTGTGAGGTTTAGTGTAGTTATAAAGGTAGTAGTTGGGATGTGTAGTTACCTCACCGGCCGCAGTCATCACAGTGTCATTAAGCAATATGTGTTAAATTCACAAGAAAAAATCCAACAGGAACTGGGCATTATAAGAAGTGTGGAATTAAACCGCATGTTTACACAAGTACTGTATACAAGACAAATTTAAGTGACCTATTGGGTGAAAATGTATATTACTGAGTGTAGTTAAATATATTTCACTTTCAACAATACAAAGGAAATGGTTACTTAAGACTCGTAGGGAAGCTTTGTGTAATCTGGTTCAAATTTGGTAGATGCTGCTCCCACAAGTTCCTTTGTGTTAGTGAGCGGTAGTGTACTTGTTCTTATCGTAAGTCTGCTGGCAACATTGAAACACCATGAAGTCTACTGGTGTCTCTGTTATGTGATGCACTTTTTTTTCCCCCAAATTCCACTAATGACTCTGTAGGTCCAGGATCTACAACTGTGCATCACCAAGACCTGCCTCGTCAATATATCGTTAAAAAAAATCATGGACTTGAAACAAATGGGGGCAAAATTATCGTATTCTGAATCTCAACAAAAAAAAAACCCTGTGAATTTGGGCTGTTATCATTACAAGCATTGAGTGTGTACTTGTGTGTGTGTGTTATCAGCTGCCAGGTGTAATGTTTCTCAGTGTATCAAAGAGTATCACATTTGGTTGCATCAAGTGTTCAAACAACCTCATCTTACTTTATCAACTTAGGCGGCCACTCATCACATATTTTGGATGCCGTCATGACGGCCGCAAATTTTAATTTTCTGGCCGCATGCAACCGGAAATAGAAAGGTTGCGGACCTTTGGTGTAGAATAATACTGTACTAACACTTGTCTGTCGTGTGGATGTGTATCTGTGTCCAGAAACTTCTTAACTCTGTCTTAAAACTGTGTTGGTGTCGCCTCAGTTCATACAAACTCAGCATCCTCCAGATATACAATAAATATACAAAATGAAATTCAGTCAAGATCTATTTCCAAGAATGATTCAAGAGACAATTGGTTTATATTTTCACGAAATTGTTCTGAAGGTTGTGACTCCATATTACAGGTTATATATACATGAACACCTTGGGAAGTGTCTGTTATTCCTGTACCAGTAGTCAGAAATCTACAGCGGGATCTGGTAAGGAAAACTGTACCCAGGTAAAGCTTCCTTCATGCCTGTTAATCTGGTGATAAGGCATGAATGTATAACTGGAATGACGAAATAAAATTGGCTAAATTTATATTTTTTTTCATTAATATTAAAAAGAATACAGTATATATATATATATATATATATATATATATATATATATATATATATATATATATATATATATATATATATATATATATATATATATATATATATACCCCCACGCTCCCTCCCCACCCCCACGCTCCCTCCCCACCCCCACGCTCCTTCCCCATCCCCACGCTCCTTCCATCCACGCTCTCCCCTACCCTCCACGCATTCTCCCTACCCTCACGTCCTCTTCCTCCCTGCCCGCTCTCTCCCTACCTCCACATTCTCTCCCTCCCTCCCCGCTCTCTCCCTCCCCGCTCTCTCCCTATCTCGACGTTATCTCCCTCCCTTGACGTTTTCTCCCTTCCTTGACGTTCTCTCCCTCCTTCCACATTCTGTCTCTCCCTCGACGCTCCCTCCCTCCGTCTACACTTCCTCCCTCCCTTCCACGCTCACTTCCGATGTACCCACCTTTGCTAGCCACCCTATCTCCCTCGCCAACACTTCCCTCCCTTCCCCCTCATCATGCTTCCTCCCCCTCCATCAGTTCCCCTCCCCCCACCAGACCCCCATTCCTGTCGATAAATCTACACTCCATACTGTATTATTAAACAGATTTCGTGAATTAGATCCCATGCAACATTTAAATATACAGGGTATATATTTTTTTAACCTCGCTAAAATTGGAGGTTTGTATCGTCAATGGACAGCATTTGTTAATATCCAACCAAATGTTACTGGGTTAACCTGAGCTTGGAGGGAAAATAATGTCACTTAGTCTGTATGTGATGATTTTTTTTCCTCGATAAGTTGTTCTAAGGTTAATATTTGGTGATGATAATAAATGTTTGCGTAAATTGGCGGTGGTTTAGGTTTTTGTTTTCTGTCGTCTTTTTTTTTATTCTTTATAATGTAAGTTATTATTTTTCATCTTTTATTTTTGGTGAATTCAGTGTGAAATTTTATATAAATATTAATTTTTTTTATGTAAATTACCATTTGATATGTTCAGTAATTTATATAAATTCTTATGATATTCGTTATATAAATTAAGTGATTTTATAGATAATTTTGTGTAGAATGTTATTTTGTATGTTCATTATTCTATATAAACTGCCATTTGTATAATTTAGTATGTGGGGTGTATTTCAGTGAGCAGCTGCAGCTTGTTCATAATCATTTCATTTGTACCAAAACAACATTATAGGACCGGTGATGTCCCCAGGGCAACATTATCACAGTACCAAAATTAAGTGATAAACCTGGTTCAAAATACTCTATAGTATAAGAAACACACACACAGGTAAACAGAACACGTAACCTTATTAATCACCCAGGTGTATCGAGGAAGTTATACTGTAGTGCAGAAACTTGTTAATTGTATGGAAGGTTTTTGTTTTTCTATTTGCTGATCAAGGACTTGTATTGGTATTACATAGTTAAATTTGGTAAAGAGCATTTAACCGTATACGCTCATAATGATTAGTCACATTGGTTCTCAAATACATACTCTCTCTCTCTCTCTTGTACGTACGTGTGTCTGTGTATGCATGATTACCTTTAAAAAATGATGTCCTTCCACAAACGATAATAAATGATTCCCGTATATGACCCTTTGAACAAGACACGCTGCTGTGTAACTTCTTAATAATAACCCGCTCCACACTTTATATTCACCCCCCCCCCCTCCTCTCCTCATCTGTTTTCCTAACCCTCATCTCGTCCAAAGTTGGGTTTCCTAAGGACACATTTTCGTACATTTCAACTCATCCCATGGAGGACGGAACACCTCCCAGGTTCGCCACGTCTCTCTCTGCCAGCCCCTAGATCTGTACCGGGCGTCTCACGGGCGACTGTACTTAAGCATGCCCATAGTGATGGAGTGATAGCTGCTGTTTGGTCGGTGTTTGTCAGGTATTGGTTGTATATGTGATGAATAATAGCTGTGGTTATTATTATTATTATTATACTTTCTTTTTAGTTGTGGGAGGGATAAGTGTGTTAGGTCGCTTGATTTTGGTCTCAACTTTGTCAGTGGGTGACGTTACGTGGACTGGGGGGGGGGGGTCGCTTGCTTAATTATACACTACCTGCAAGCACCCAAAAATGTAGCTTATTACAACGCTAAGTGCTCGTTAACTTAATGCTGGAGCTGAAAGAGAAATACGACATTAATATTGAAGGTGTTAAAGATTAGGACGATAATTTGCTTTGGGGTGGAATTGGGGAGTGAAGTCGATATTAATAATAATTATAATGATAAAAAATGCAATACTATGACTACTACTACTACTACTACTAATAATAATAATAATAATAATACTAATAATAATAATACTAATAATAATAATAATAATAATAATAATCATCTCTGGGTATAGTAATGGTAATAATAGTGTGTAATTAATCACAAGAATTAGTTACATATAGCGATGAGTTCGTTTGTAATTATATAGACCCTTTAACACACAAACAAATGGTAGTTGAAATTGTGTGCACTAAGAGGAGGTCCGTGCCTCACCCGTTGTGAGTACACCACACTACCACGGCACTGTCACTGTCAGCTCTTAAGCTGGTGTACGTGCTGACAGATCACAACTGATATTTACATTTAAATGAACTTTGCATAAAAATACTGAATGGGAACCTGACATGCACGTCCAGCCATTGTTGTTGTGACGTGATTTATGTGGATTATTTTTCAATGTTGTTAAAGCGTTTATTTATCTACAGTGTGCGGGGGGGGAGGAGGGGGTCACTCCTTGTATGTTTGTTTGGAATTAAATTATCTTAAGACGGATTTCAACGGCTAACATCAAAGTTAGATTATAGGTTAGATTATATATTCGTCGATATTTAATATAATTTTGAAGAAGTTTGCAATAAAGTGAACTGGATAGATGTAATAAAACTTGGTAGGTGGGTGTAATGCTGCTGAATTAAGAAGTGATAAAGGCTATGTGAGTATATATGAAAGGCTCTAGGTCACGGCTCTAGGTCACGGGACTAGGTTTACGGTTTTAGTTCACGGCTCTAGGTCACGGCTCTAGGTCACGGGACTAGGTTTCCGGTTCTAGTTCACGGCTCTAGGTCACGGGGCTAGGTTTACGGTTCTAGTTCACGGCTCTAGGTCACGGCTCTAGGTCACGGTTCTAGTTCACGGGACTAGGTTCACGGCTCTAGGTCACAGATGTAGGTCCTGGCTCAAGGTCACGGTTCTAGGTTACGGGACTAGGTCACGGCACGGCTCTAGGTCACGGCTAAAGGTCACGGCTCTGTCACGGTTCTAGGTCACGGCTCTTAAATAACAGCTATAGGACACGATGCAAAGTCACGGCTCTAGGTCACGGGACTAGGTTTCCGGTTCTAGTTCACGGCTCTAGGTCACGGGACTAGGTTTACGGTTCTAGTTCACGGCTCTAGGTCACGGCTCTAGGTCACGGCTCTAGGTCACGGCTCTCTCACGGTTCAAGGTCACGGCTCTAGGTCACGGGTTTAGGTCACGGATCTAGGTCACAGTTCAAGGTCACGACTCTGTCACAGTTCAAGGTCAAAGTTCTAGATCAAAACTCTAGGTCACGGCTCTAGGTCACGGTTCAAGGTCACGGTTCAAGGTAAGGTTCTAGGTCACGGCTCTAGGTCACGGATCTAGGTCACAGCTCCAGGTCACGACTCTGTCACGGTTCAAGGTCAAAGTTCTAGATCAAAACTCTAGGTCACTGCTCTAGGTCACGGCTCAAGGTCACGG